>NC_044986.1:60810201-61110201 GCF_008728515.1 Papio anubis
CAATTCTCCTGCCTCAGCCTCCCGAGTAGCAGGGACTACAGGCGCCCATCACCACGCCCGGCTAATTTTGCATTTTTAGTAGAGGTGGGGTTTCACCATATTATCCAGGCTGGTCTCAAACTCCCGACCTTGTGATCTGCCTGCTTCAGCCTCCCAAAGTGCTGAGATTACAGGTGCTTGTTTTAATTTCTTTAAAACACAAACTACTATTTGAATAAAAAATAACATTCCAGTGTTGAGTTTATAACATATACAGATATAAAACATTTTTAAAAACATACAAGGATCTGAGAGTTGGAAAATAGAATTTTACTATTGTAAATTTTTTATGTTCTACATAAAAAGTAAAAGATTGAGTAGAATGTGATAAACTGTCATAGACATATACTATAAACAGTAAACAATGATATACCAATACATACTTTATGTAAAATATTATATGATGAACTATTTATGCCAATATATTTGACAAATTAGGTGAAATTGAAAAAAGTTCCTTTAAAAACCACTATTTAATACTGTAAAAAGAAGAAACAGAAAGTCGGAGTAGTCCTGTATTGAATTAATAATTAAAAAATTTCCCCAGATGGTTTAAATCATAAATTTCTATTAAACATTTAATGATGAGATAGTGCCAAAGTTACATAACTCTTTCAAAATACAGTGGAGAAGGGAATATTTCCCAACATATTTTATGAAACTACCATAACCTTCATATCATGACACTGATACCACAATCCTGATGTAAAAAATCTGACATTACTAAAATAAAATAGAGGCACATAAAGGCAAAAATACTCAACAAAAATATACAAATTAATTCCCACAATGAATAGAAAATATACCATGTTCAAGTATGATCTATGTCAGCAATTCAAAGTTAATCACTAGAAAACATTCAATGCAATTAAATATATTCACAGAATAAAGGGAAAACATTTTAAATATCCCAATAGAGGCATTAAATTCAGTATACCGTATCAATTAATGATATACATTTCAGCAAAATAAAAAAGAAAGGGATTTCCTCTACTCCTGACAAAGGACATATGCAAAAATTACATCATATTCAACACTGAAATAGTAAATACTTTCCCTCCAATATGGGAACCAAGATTAAAAAAATGTTTGTTCTCATCACTTATATTTAATGATGTTCTGGAGTTCTTAGTAATAAGCCAGAATAAAAATAAAAGAAAAAGAAAAGAATCGCATAAAAAAGAAAATGTAATTATTTGCAATTATGTGATTGTGTATATAAAATATCCTAAGAAATATATTCTTAGATTCTAAAGCCAGTAAGATTCTAAAACCAGTAAGTGGTTATTCTGGTGATTCTAAAACCAGTAAGTGGAATTAGCAAGATCATAGAATACCAGGTACATAACACAGTATTTTATCCTAGGAAATAAAACTTTAATACTGTCTCTATGAAAATATCTTAAAAACACAAAATAAATATTATCAATAATAATAAAATTAACAGAGATACACTCATAACGCCAAATCATTTTCAAGAGAAATTAAATAAAAAATAAATAACTTGAGTATATATAATATATATATTTAATGAATTGGTAGACCAATTGTTTTATGTACTTGGTAATTCTAAGTTATTACTTCATGGTGATGGCTAAAATTCCAAGAGCTCAGAATATCAAACGTTGGCAAGAACAAGAAGTAACTGGACCTCTATCTAATCAAAGTTATACAACCACTTTGAAAAATGATTTGGCAGATTCTCATAGAGTTATATATGAATCTATTCTGTGACTCAGTAATTTCACACTTAGGTATCTACCCAAAAGCAATAAAAACTTATGTCCACAGATAGACTTGTATGTGGTTTAGCTGTTTTATTCATCATGGTTCCAAACTAGAAACAACCTAAATGTCTATCAGTAAGAAAATGAATTTAAAAAACACTGTGGTATATTTATACAATGAAATATTGCATGCCAATTAAAAGTAAAAAAGGAACTACTGATTCATGCAACTTGCATCAATTTCAAAAACATTATGTAATTTATGTGAGAGAAACAAAGACAAGCTACAGAATACATACTCTGACTAAATTTACATAAAGTTTGAAACAGGTAAAACTGATTTCTGATAAAAATCTGATCAATGGTTGCCTGTGAGTGAAAGAGGTCAGGAGAGAACTTTCTGGGTGATGGAAATATTTTCAATTTAACTGTTGATTTCACTGGTACATATCTGTATATTTTAATCGAAGTTCATAGAATTTTATGCTTTGGATTGTATGAACAATTAATCTTAATAAAACAATAATGAAAGCAAGGTTTTATAAAATAGCATAACTTTGGTTTTATGTAAGAAATTTAAAAGAACTTAGGAATTGTTAATTCTTCTCTTCAACCTTTCAACCAGATGCAGTCACATATATAGCACACATATAATAGATACCCACATACATAAAAAATTTTACAGATCCAGATTTGGATACTAAGGAAAATTAAAGGACTTTTCTGAGTTCACCGAACTAGTGATATAATTAGGATAAGACTCAGGTTTCCAGCTTCTACCCATTCTACTGTATTTGGTTCTCTCTTCACAATATCATACACTATATGTAAAATACTGCACATCCTTTTCACATATTGCAAATTATGAGAACAAGACACAACAAAAATATTAAGATAGCCTATAAACCCCTGGATTAATAACTATTTCAATCTTGATTTATCACTTAAAAAAAAATCTGTAACATGCTTTTTTGTGCTAGGTTTCATGGATCTGTAGGTTGTTTATGAGTGGACTTTGGAAGATTTACAAATCTTTTGAAATTGTATGCAAACTTCTATGTTCATGTAGTATGCTCATTTTTCTGATCAGCAACTCCTACAGATTCTCATAGATTCAGTCACTCCCCACTCAAGAAAAATCACCGAAAAATTAAGGATTATTTCTCATTTAAATAGTAAATGTAAATGAACTTTGAACTTTTGTATAAACATGAAGTGATAATGCACCCCAAGCAAGAGTCCAAAAGATGAAACTACAAAAAATATATACATATAATTGATTACAGGACATTTAAAACAAACAATATACTCAGAAAAACTTGAAGGAAAAAATAAAAAATAAATAAAACATAGTAATCAATGAGTTGACAATTTTTACAACATATTTTTAGAACAGTGCCTGTTATAATGAGAACTATATTTCTTATTATGTATGCAAGATAAAATTATGATTTGAAAAATAATACAAAAAATTCTTATAATATATTGTGTTAAAAAATAACCCTAGAATTATAAAAGTGCACATCTCAAGGAAACTACCAAGATGGTAGTCATTGGGTTGTAAGATTACTAATTATTTTTGTTTTTATTTTCATCCTTGCCTGTGTAGGCTATCTTTCATAGAAATCGTCTCGTAAATCAGCAAAATGAAAAACATCCAAATAGAAAAATTGAGCAAAGCATATGAATATACATTTGAAGAGAAAGAAATGCAAATTATAAAACATATGAAAGTATCTTCTTCATCACCAGTAATCAAAATGATAGCAATTTAAACCACAGCAAGATACTCATTTTCCTGTATCTGATTATTTACATTGAACATCTAGCTTTTAATTGTACATTCAAAGGAATGTTTTATGCTATACAATGTTAAAGATACAAAAAAACTGTTTCCAGTGGAAGACATTTTACATTTAAAGTAATTTAAATGCTTTTTAAAATCTCTCTTATCTGAAGACTATTAATTGTATGAAATTGAATGATATTGTTTTAATCTGGCACTAATTTATTTTAATAAAATAAAAAAATAATTGTAATGGCAATTATTTAATCTTATCACATGTCATATATATATGTATGTATTTTTTTTCTCCTACAACTATTTGAGAAATAAGTTGTTTGAAATAAAAATTAAGCATTGCAGCATCAAGGAAAAATGTGGTTACCCAGAAAATTATAGAAAATCAAAAGTCTGTCTGGTATGAGATTTTAAGGCTGGTGTTGCAACAAATCAAGCTGAATCAAGCTAAAAAGAAAAAATAAACAAAGCCAACAAGAAAACGTCTGAGCGATAAAGTAAATATAGTAAGGCCTATAGCTGAGCAGCTGCAGTTCTCAAGAATTATCTTAAATTTCTTTTCCTGTGCTTTTTAATTTAATCCTCAAAGTATTTGTGAATTAAAGAGACTAATATTCTGTTTTATAAATTGTGGAATTGAACATTGGAGAATAAAATTACTTACTCAGGTAATTTTAGTTACTGACGGGCAGAATCTCAAATCAATGCAGGTCGCCTCGTTCTGCTAAAAAGTAAGAAATGCTATATATCCGAAGATATCTTTAGCAAGAAATAAACACAAAAATACAAGCACTGTGAGTTGCAGCATCTTTTAAAATAGAGAACAGTATAATTGTACATGAGATGCATATCCCAAATTTCTCAAGCCTTAGCAGCTGGTGGAAATGAGCAAGGTTCGGGAACCAACCATCAAACTGTACTTGGAATCTCAAGACTTGTTCAACTTTCTGTGAACTACTTGTTTCCATTGATTTTTTCCTTCTTATTGATTTGTTTTCCCTCAGGGCCCTGAAAACTGATGTGTACTGAGGTTCACTCAGCCTATGAGAGTAGATTAGAGTTACTGGAATTGCAAATGTGGACAGAGTTTAATTTTCCATCCAAAATCCCCCAGGGCATTTTAGCTTCCACGTAAGCCAGCTCATTAAAATATAATGCTGAGAAAGCATGGATCTTTTTCTAGAACTGGATTACATATGCATGATGAAAAGTTACAACATGTTAGTAATGGTTTTGTGTTCTTTGTTACTAATATAAAAACTGACAAACTTTTTAAATTTTAGACATCATGTTTATAAATTATAAAACGTTGATACTGAGAAAACTGGATAGCTCTAACATTAGAGCATTTAAATTATTGGAGAAGTAAAGATGCCAATTGGCACACCATAGTCATCCTGTAGACATAGTTTTATTGAATTATGACTTTTGCATGGAATACTTGGTTATTAGCATAAGCAGGCAAAGGTCAGCCTTTAAATGTTTTTTCCTCTTTCTAAACATATTTTCAAGTTTATATAGTCCGTTGTTAGAGGCCATGATATATAAGAGATAAATCCCTCTTGAGAGTGAATTAGGAGACCTATATTGTATTTTATTTTATGTCCAGTTGATTTTACATTAGACAGTTTACATGATCATTGCCTTCAGTTTTCTCAATGACAAATGTCTGAAATTTGGGACACTCCTTACCTTTCAAATTTCACCTCCAGCTAGTCTTACTAACTTTTGGTCACACGGAAATATTTTCAGCTTCAAATATTCTTCCAAACATTTTCTTGCCTAAAACCTTTGCACACAGTATCGAGGTGTCTATTCAAAATGCTTTCCCCAAAGTTCTTTACATTGCTGATGCCTTCTTGTCATAGTTTTGATTAAGTGAGCTCCCTTCAAAGAGGTCCTTGTGTTGAACTCACCTATGCAGGTCCCTCCCTTCTACCTCATTCCTAGAATTCTGTATTTTAAGATTTGGTAAGACATTAATTTCTTTATTTTTAATATATGCTTGTTTTCTTAAATCATTATTCATTTGTTTACCCCTTTATTCCCTTTCTCTGCCAACAAAACTAAATTTTCACAGCACAGGATCTAAGATCCTATGTGTGTGGACACACCTACTATGCTCCCTCTAGAATTTCTCTTTATGAAGTAATGGCTTCAGAGAGGGCTCTTCAGGCAGTGTGAATGCAGAACTCAAGTCTAAACCCTCAAGATCATGTCCTTTGGCTACCATCCAACTTGTTTTCTCATTTATTTATTTGTCTTTTTGACAGTATTTTGCCAAATTACACAGTCCTATCTGAATTTATAATTGACTCATTTTTTTTTTCTACTCATAAACCCTGATTTTTTATTGCCTCCAATACAATACAGTCCTGCATCACATAATGACCGTGTGGTCAATGATGGACCACATATGTGATGGTAGTCCCATAACATTATAACAGAGCTGAAAAATTTCTATTGGTGGGGCAGGAGGCACAGAACTTCTGAGTAGAAGAGGGTGGGTCCCTGGCAATGGCCTCACCCTTAAGCTGAAAAGCCTGATATGGTGGCACAAATTGGGAACTGACATCCTTGTTTTCCTGCTTGAAAGTTACCTTTGCCAAAACCACCCATGACCTGCTCTGCAATCCAATCCTATGCCCATAAAAACCCCAGGCTCAGCTGGCAGTGTGAGGAGAAGCAGCTGGACATGAGAGACTATGCTTGGATGTTGGAGAGAAGCTGCTTGACTTCAGAGAGACAGCTTGATGGTACAGCTTTGGAGATCAGTTTGGCCAGGGACGGCCAGTCTCCAGGGAAAGATTACCTTCCTGCTCCATCCACTTTTCAGCTCTCTTTCCCACTGAGAGACAATTTCATCAGCAATAAAATCCCCTACATTTGCCATCTGCAATTCATTCATCCAACCTCATTCCTCCTGGATGCCAGACAAGAACTTGTGTGCCAAGTCGCGGGTGCAAAAAGCTGTCACACTGACCCTCCACCACGCTGTTAACACTTAAGCCATCCATGGATGGTAAACTAAAAGGGTACTGTAACACTTCTTCTGGGGCTTCAGGGGTTGCAGGCACCCTTTTCTAGATGCTGCTACAAGGCTAGCATGGAGTTTGCTCTTGGCGGCGCCCAAAGGTGTTTGTCCCAGCTCCTGCACCTGCTCTCCTGAGTTCCCCCTCCTGTGAGGGGTGGAGCAGCGATTGATTGGAGTTTGCTCTGCCGGTGCCCAAGCACTCCAGTTCCTGCCCCCAAAGGGGTCAGGGAAATATCCTGCTTCACTATTGCCTTATAACAACTTAGCGATCACAATGACATATCCATCATAAAGTCATGGCGCAACACATTATTCATGTGTTTGTGGTGATGCTGGTGTAAACAAACTTACTGTGTTGCTAGTCATATAAATATAGTACATACAGTTATGTACAGTACATAATACTTGACAATGATAACAAACAACTATGTGACTGGCTATGTATTTACTATACTATGCTTTTAATAATTAGAGTGTACTTCTTATAAAAAGAAAAGTTAACTGCAAAACAGTCTTAGGCAAGTTTTTCAAGGGGTATTACAGAAAAAGGAGTTATTATCACAGGCGAGGACAACTCCATGCCTGTTATTGCCCCTGAAGAACTTAGAGTGGGACAAGATGTGGAGGTGAAAGATAGTGTTATTGATGACCCTGACCCTGTGAAGGCCTAGGTTAAGGTGTGTTTGTGTCTTAGTTTTTAACAAAAAAGTTTAAAAATTTAAAAAGAAATAGAAAAAAGTTTATAAATAAAGATATTAAGAAAGAAAATGTTTTTGTTAGCTGTACAATGTGTTTGTGGTGTAAACTGTCACTACAAAGGAGTCAAAAAGTTTAAAAAATTAAAAGGATTCTAATATAAAAAAGAGTAAGCCAAGGTTAATTTATTATTTAAAAAAGGAAAACATTGTTTTTACAAATTTAGCTTGCTCTAAATGTATATATAGTCTACAGTAGTGTATAGCAATGTTCTGGGTCTTCACATTCACTCACCACTCACTGACTCACCCAGAGCAACTTCAAGTCTTGCACGCTTCATTCAGTCAGTGCCCTAAACAAGTATACCATTTTTATCTTCAAGACCATATTTTTACTGTACCTTTTCTATGTTTAGATATGTCTGTTACACCAACACTTGCCACTGTGTTACAGTTGCCTCTATTATCCAGGACAGTAACAGGCTGCACAGCTTTGTTACCTAGGAGTAATAGGCTATATATACCATATGGCCTAAGTGTGTAGTAGGCTATACTACCTATATTTGTGTAAGTACACTCTATGCTGTTCACACAACAATGAAAGTACCTAATAACACATTTCTCAGAACGTATTCCTGTAGTTAAGCAACACATGACTGTACTTTGTTTTTATGATCAGCATTTTACTTATCACTAAAAATAAATTTGTTGAATTAATAACTAATAAATGAATGAGGCAATAGAAAAACATGATTTCTGTTTTCCAATTCTAATTCTTTTTATTTTCTTGCTTGTTTTCTTTTTTCTTCTTTTTAAATTTACTAAGTAGCCGGGTGTGCTGGCACATACCTGTAATCCCAGCTACTCAGGAAGCTGAAGTGGGAGGGTCACTTGAGCCTGGGTGTTTCGGGCTGCAGTGAGCCGGGATTGCACCACTGCACTCCAGCCTTGGTGACAAAGAAAGAACCTGTCTCAACAAAACAAAACAAAACAAATCAAAATACACAAGCAATTAAAGAAAAAAGAGAGATGAAAAATACTTTTAAATAATCTCCTTGTTTCTTACCACCCAGACTACGAATAATCATCTCCCTAACTGCCTAACTTTTACATAAACCAGATTAGTAAATTGAACCCACCAGCTTTATTAGTATTCATCAACTTATCTGTAGGCTATATATTCTTCTTCTATTTCGAATTATAAGACCTGTGATGACTTGAGATTCTGTCCTTCAATAACTCAGCCATCTTGGTAAGTAATTCTTTTTCTTGAAAGCTCCAATTTCATTATTTGTAAGTAGGGTATTAAACTCTTCACTTCATGGCCATTTTTAGGATTAAGTAAAAGAGTTTGGGTGAAGAAACCTAACACAGTGCTGAAGATGCAGTGTTTTATTTGCTCTTTTAGTATTGTATCCTCTAAGTTATATTCTTTTTCATAAACAATGCTTTTTTAGCTCTTTAAGTTTCTCTCCAGTAGTTTATTTTTCATTCCTATGTGAGCAATATTCAAATATCACTTTATTCTATTCCTTGTGCATTTTCCTTTATGCTGGTGTCCTAGTAGAGATGGGATTATATAAAGTCACTTATAAAAGATAGCTTTAAAACCATTTACATTTAAGGCTTCTTTATTCTGGATAACTTCATCATCCTGGTTGGATTAAAATGGAAAATATTGTTTCCCTCTATCCTGTTTGGTGTATGTTATTTTTGTGCACAGATTTAGGGGGAAAAACAAGTATGATGAAAAGAGAGAAGAAACAGAGCAAGTGCTGGCCACAGAACTATTTTGAGAGTCCTAGTACATCAGGAAGAAATATGCATTTAAAATAGATGTGTTCTCATTCCTTAGTGAGCAGCTTCCTAACAAGCTAACCCACTCCATGACAATCTTCATATTAATTTCATTCTGCTACGTTCAACACATTTGACCTGTAAACACCAGATTATCATAAAAGAAGCTTATCTTGTATCAGAATGTTTTTTGATTTTCCTAATATTAACCTAATTGGTTATAAAATTAATTTTTTGTAATCATGAAAAACACCACTCTGAATTTTCTAATGTGTGAAACAATAATTGTATACTATTAAGAAGAGTGTGGTTTTATACTCTAAATTGATGAAATGGGTCATGGAAGAGGTTCTTTCCAACAATCTGCTGCAATTTTTCATACTTAAATAGCTATTTTTAGGATTAAGAAAAAGGTGCATGTTTTAAGAATAGCTGCTCAGGAAGTAATATCTTCAGTTGTATACACTGTAAAACTGATGAGATTTGGAAATGAAGGATTTTTTTTTTGTCTTTTATTCTGACAGATTTTAGTGTTTTTTTTGTTTTTGTTTTTTGTTTTTATAAAACCATCAGACATCAGTAGTATGTTCTATTATAAATCTGTTCCCTAAAATAGTTTGGAAAACAGAAGTTAATTTTTACAATAATAAGGATGTTACATTTTAGCTAGGCTGTGCTATTCCTACTAACAGAAGTTGTATTTGGGCAGCAACAGAATTTCGTATTTATAAATTTACATATATTAACTATGATGACAGTTACAAATGAATGTTTAGACAGGTATTTTGGAGAAAACAGATGAAATATATTTGGGATACAACATTGTAATTTTTATATAAAATGATTTATCTTTTTGGATCCAATCTAACGTTCAGACTCTGTAATATTTGCTTTACAAATTAAAACTGTCTTTAAAAAATGATTCGGCAGCCACATACAAAGAATAGTAAGTCATTTTATTACCTTTGGCCATGATTATTTGAATGCATTTTCTATTAAAACTGTGCTGGCATTTTCATCATATACACTCAAATAATGTAACTTATTTTTATTTTTCTTTCAATAGTTGTGCCTGTTTAAGAAATAGGACATTTATAAAGCTGACTCAGACAAAAATAGTAAGTATTGTTTACAAATAGGAAATTTGAATGTAAAAGGAGTTATGATGAATTTTTTAAGCTAATGTTTTAAATTTGTGGAGGTTAACTATATTCAGTCAAAAGAAATAAAGTAATTTGTTTGCAAATTAATGTACCCAGATGTGCTGCAGGGTAAGGGCAAGTTCCAATAATATTTACTTTTTAAAACATATTTGAGGGAAGTACTCCATTAAACCATTTGCAATTATTTAAAAACTACTGTGTTATAAATTGCTTATGATAAATGAAATGCTCTTAAGATGATTGGAAAGAAGTAAAGGGTTACAATTTTAATTAAAGAGTAATCCTTATTATTGTAGGCAAAACAATTTTTGGAGTGACATTGAGGTTAGGGATAAATTGGGGCACTGACCGTGAGTCAGTGATCTGGTTGTCAAGGTAATTCTCCAGATTGGAAAAAGGCACCCAGTGATGTTACATAGAGAAACATAGCAATTGCTCCCTATATTCTAGAAGTAAGGCTTGGTGATTTAAGTCAAACTTGCAGATGATCAAACAATTACTTCTGGTAATTAGAAAGTATTATTTACAATGAAAAGGCATATGTTTAATTTTAAGGCATATTTTTACTTTTTAATACAATCTCTGAGAAGTAGTATCAGATTTTACTGTTTACATCAAGTGCAAAGAGCTCATTTGCATGCGTGTTTATTTTTTTGACGTCCAAGCATACATAGTAAAACATTTTTCCTTACAGGCAGAAATTCCTGCAGTCCATCCATCCATCAAGCAGTAAGGGACAAATGTTGAAATTTAGGGGCTGGGCGTGGCAGCTCGCCCCTGTAATCCCAGCACTTTGGGAGGCCAAGGTGGGCGGATCACTTGAGGTCAGGTGTCCCAGACTAGTCTGGCCAACATAGTGAAACCCCGTCTCCACTGAAAATACAAAAATTAGCTGGGCATGGTGTTGCGCCTGTAGTCCCAGCTACTCTGAGGCTCAGGCAGGAGAATCTCTTGAACCCAGGAGATGGACGGTGCAGCGAACCGAGAACACGCCACTGCGCTCCAGCCTTTGTGAGACTCCATCTCTAAAAGAAAAAAGAAAATAGAAAAAAAAATGAGTGTGTGTGGTGTGCGTGTTTAACAATAGGGCCTTTATTTTTAATGTCAAAGTTCTTTGTCAAAGGTACAAAGAATAATACAATGTGCACTTGAGTTCTTCCATTGCCATTAGAAAATAAACTTTATTAGCTTCAAACCTGCTATGAACCCTTCCATTTTCCCTCATAGAGATTATTGACATAATCCTTTTATAGTCCTCATATTTCACTTCATTTTAGTTTTACTATATGTAACATTCATAATAAGCTATATTATTTTCTTTTATATTTTTGTTTTTATCTGTGTTATATTTTTTCTGAGAATTACTTTTTTGCTCAACATTACATTTCTGAGATAAATCCATGCTGCTTTGATAACTAAGTTCAGTGTATTTACTTCTGAATAATGGGAGAATTTGTTAACTTTCTTTTGAAATCTCATGAGTACAAAATAATATATTTTGGTTTTGATTTAGTTTTACTAACTTCTGCCTAGTTTGGGTCTCTATTCACTTTTTATTGGCCATTTCTTCATCCTCTAAGAAAAGCCTGTGTTTGTCGTGGCTCATTTTTCTAATGGATTGTTTCTGTTTTCCTTTTTGATTTTAATAGTCTTTATATGTCCTAGCCCTCACGCAATATTTGATCACTTACTTTGTTACATGCTTTTTTCATACACAGAAGTTTTAATTTAAAGTGATCCTAATATAAGTATTCAGTTATAGCATTAGGTACATGAAAATGTGGAAATTGCATTTTGCTTTTAGTAGCCTGTGTGGGATATTATGTCAAACTCCCAATTAGTTTCTATGGGAAAACTTGATAGACCAAATATATCAGGTAGGTGTTTCATGAATTTTTTTTATTATTAGGTGAAAGAAATTTTTTTCCATTTTTACTTTGTAGGACATTTTTAAGAAATGGATGTTGGATTATGTTAAGTACTTTTCTGCATCTATAGAGATGATCATATTTAAAAATTTTTTTTAGTCTGTCAAGATAGAGAATAATATTGGCAAGTTTTCAAATCTTAAGTCAATCTTACATTCTTGGTTTATATCACATCCTTGTACATATACTGGCCATGATATATCATCTTGTTTATATGTTGTAGAATTTCATTTGCTAAAATTTGGTTGCAATTTTTATATCCTAGTTTATGAGGGACATTGTGCTATAGTTTTATTTTCTTATAATACCTTTGTCTGCCTTTGGTATCAGAGTTATAACGGTAACCACATAGAATAACTTGGGAAGTACTCTTTCTCTTTTCAATTTTGGGGAAGGAATTGAATTGTTTCTTCCATAACTATTTATATAAATCCTCCTCTAAAACCATCTGAAGTTAGAATTTTCTCTGTGAACAGTTGTTTAAACTACAACTACAATTTATTTAATAAATATTGGGCTATTCAGGTTATCTTTTTTTTCCTGAATGAATTTTGGCAGTTTGTAGCTTTTGAGGAATTTGTTTATTTCATCTAAGCTATCAAATTTATTGGCATAAATTTGCTTATAATGTTTTCATGTTATCCTTTTAAGATTCGTAGAATCTATTGTGTCCCATCTCTCATTCCTGATATTTATGTTCTGTTCCATTTAAATAAGAGGAAATTATTCCATAAGAATCTCTTAATTTACAGTAACTTCAAAATGAAATTGAACAGCATATGTGGCTCAAAGTGCAAGAATTTGCAGCTGGTATCAAGGCCGAGGAGAGTGAAGACAGAACTAGGAGTATTATAGCTTAGAACACAGATCCAGGGAAAACTTTATTTCCCCTCAGAAATTTTACCAGTGAAATTTTTCCTAGGCAAATTAGAAAAGCTCATGTAGGAAGGACAAAAAGAGGAGTGATAATCTTGATAATACATTTAGTTCAAAAATATTCAAGATCATTTAATCAAGAAATACTAATGGCCTATGACCGTGTGTGTGTGTGTAATAAATTTTGCTGCATAGAACTATAAAATCAAACAAAATGAATTCTTTTGATCCTGGTACTTAGTGTCTTTGTTCTATATAGATCACAATTCTGTGTCACCAACAGTACATCTGCCTACTTTTACATGAGAGTAGGAATAATATTTCTGTACAAATTGAAATTGCAAATCGACTTGTATTCTAAATTCATGTGAGAGGTATACATCAGAGTACAATAGAGTAAGATAAATACCTGGCATTCCCTGTGGCTGGAGTTAGAGATCAGCACATATCCCAACCGCATTTGGTTGAATGAAAAGCTTTACTGAGCCTCAAGTTTACAATAAACTGCGACATTGTGTTCACTGATCATCAGTGGGTAGCTTACAGAAAAATGATGATAGTAAAATTATCACTTGTGCTTTAACATGGAGTATAATTGTACTATAAACATGGAATTTAAGTAGAACTTGGGCATTAAACTTTTTTCGCTTTGCCTCATGTGGGGAGATACCGCTCAGAATTTTTTATGTGTCACTGAAGTATTGTTACAAACGGGATTTAAAAAAAATAAAATGCTTTTGGACATAAATGATTAATATAGATTAACTCTGTTTAACTCTGTAGAGTGAACATTAGGGTACAATTATCTATTTGAGCCCCTGCTTTCAATGTTATGGGTATATAAATAGGAGTGGAGTTTCTGGCTCATAGGGTAATTTTATGTTTAGGTTTCTGATGAACTGCCCAACTGCTTTCCATGATGGTTGCACTATCTTACATTCTCATGAGATTCAGCACTGCTGTGCTAGGGAATGGTTGGGGAGAGGGTACGTACAACACAATGCTTTGTTATCATTTGCAAGTGGACTTTTTCTTGATTCAGTGTATATTTTGTTGCTGTAAACCTTTGACTCTTTTCCAGAATTCTGATAAAGTTGGTTCCAACAGTTTCTGCTTGTTTTCATTGTTTCTATGGGGAACAAGAAATTGGAGCAGCCCACACATCCACTTTGCTGATGTCACTGTCAAATTCATTGGTTTACTTGATACATTTAAAACTCCTTTTCTTCACCTAGGGTGATTTAACTACTCTGCCCTCTCTGTTTTCTTGCTACAGCTTTCATACTGCTACACATTATGTATTGCCACTTAATCAGGTATTTAATTTCCTTTTGATTGCAAACTCCTTGGGGCCAAAGATTGTATCTTACTCTTCCTCTTTACAGTTTTTTGATATTTGTTTAAATGATTTTTAAAAATTTATTTGTTTATTTAAAGAAAGGATCTTGCTCTGTCATTTAGGCTGGTGTGAAATGGCATGATCATAGCTCACTGTAACCTCAAACTCCTGGCTTCAAGTGATCCTCCCTCCTTGGCCTCTCAAAGTGCTTAAATTACAGGCTAACTGAATTAGTTATTCTTTTCTTCTTATTGGTGAAAAAATGAATTGAACTAAAATATTGCAGAACGAATAGGAACTGTTTTAGATGGAAATAGTTCTATTTAGCTCCATTCTAAAGTGTAGTACAAGGAAAGAAAATGACATCAAATTAGGAAAGTCATATTTTAAGCTTTAAAGCATTAACAAATCCTAGCTCAGGAGAGGCAGTTTAGTTGTCAAGGGAAGAAAACTAAGTTTGCTCTTAGGATACTTGGGAAACTATAAACACATACAATTGCACCTGCCAATTTAGAAAAATAAATAAATAAATAAAGTAGAACCACTGGTTCTACTCTCGTCTTCAAAAGTCCATGACCTCTGGCCTTCAAGTGTGTTTGTTTGTTTATTTTAACTTCAAAATTAAGAGATGACAGTAGAAATCCCTTGGTTATATAGCATAAAAAGACACTTGAGGGGAATTATATACCATAAAAAGACATGTGGGAAAAACTGTTAACTATATCATAATCTGATTCAAGGTGAAAATTTTATTTGCACATAGTATTATTTAAAACATGAATAATATATACATCCTGCAGAAGACTGTCTAAAGATCATAAGTAAACTTGTGCTGAAATGCAGCTAAGTGTATTTCTAATAATTTTTAAGTGTATAATTTGGTGGCATTAAGTGTAATTGTGTCATAGGTATATAGGTAATTGTATCTAAGTGTCACTGTATCATTGATATGTAGATAATTGTGTCTCCTTAATTATCAAGGATTCTTTCTTTTTGCTAAATTGGATTATATTTTACTTGGTGCTCATTTCCCACGTATTTTCCTTTATCTCAGAAATGGTCAAATATTAGTTCAATTATTTCCTGTGAAATTAACCCTGGGAGCAGGTAGAGGTTCCAGAAAATTATAATTCGGTGGTTTGATTCCTCCAGGTCATGTAGCTTACCTACAGCAGTGCGAAAGACTGAGGATTTAAAATTGATCAGACAAACAAATGAACAAGCAAACATACTTTGAGCTATGCCTTTTGAGTGAATTCCTTACTAGCCCTGAAGAATAACTACAATACATTTTCATTTCAAAAGATTCTCTTGATTGCCATAACTTTGACATTTGTTATTCAGTGTATAAAACATACTTTAGTATTCCCCTATTAAAACATGAAAATTAATATGTCACTATCTACAGCTAGAGTTTCCTCATTTGCAAACTGGAAGGTTTGGTTATATCATTTCCATGATCCTATTTATGTTTAATGTAGTATAACTATCATTTTAATTTGCTGTTTTACTCATTTTAGATTATTATTAATTGTAACATATCTATCAAATTTCACAGAATTTTAATGAGATATTTTATATGAAAGTACTTTGATTAGTTATACTAAAAAAGTACAGTTATACTTTTCATTTAAAAAAGTTCGATGTAGAGTAAAACACAAGATCAGGAGACTCAATTTGAACCTGACATGCCCATTTCACAGTTTACTTGAAAGTAGAAGCAGTGAACTTGGGTCAAGTAGGATACATGTATGTTTATTTGTAAACATGTATGTTTACAGTGTTTTAAACATATGAGGATTTGCACACATATCTAGATTTTTAAAAATATGGCAACTTTGAACTTACATTTAGTAAAAATCAGCTGAAGCTGGAGACCAACTGCTTTTTGGTGGGACTCCCACTGACTAGTTTCCCAGAGTTTGCATCATTCTTTACTGAGACCTAAAATCAGTCTACCCAGTATCCTGTCTGCTGCAGAATTCTTTTTTTAATTTTTAAATTTTATTTATTTACTTTTTTTGAGACGGGGTCTCGTTCTGTCACCCAGGCTGGAGTGCAGTGGTGCCATCTCGGCTCACTGCAAGCTCCGCCTCCCGAGTTCACGCCATTCTCCTGCCTCAGCCTCCTGAGTAGCTGTGACCACAGGCACCAGCCACCACACCTGGCTAATTTTTTTTTGTATTTTTAGTAGAAACGGGGTTTCACCGTGTCAGCCAGGATGGTCTTGATCTCCTGACCTCGTGATCCGCCCGCCTCGGCCTCCCAAAGTGCTGGGATTACAGGCGTGAGCCACCGTGCCTGGCCTGTCTGCTGCAGAATTCTAAGCATGCAAGCCTTGTTTTAAAGATATTAATGTGGATTGGAGAAACATGGACAGTTTGCCATACCTATTCCTTTCTCCTATATACAAAATAAAATATAAAATATTTCAAAACTACCTTTTAAATATTTGTATTTGCTGCTTAAAAATCATAACACTATATTAATATTGAAGGATAAATATAGAGATGTGTTCTCTTGCCACTTGTGCATATCTATGTGTATATGGGTGTGTATGGATGTGGATACAGAATGCTGGTTAAAGGTTGAAAGATGATAAAGAATGAAATCTTAACCTGGTAAGAAGTTCTTTGTCCAAATCTCCTGATGGGCTTTTCAAGACAGGAATTTCGCGTTTGCTCACACATTTCCGTTATTAACACAATGTACAAAGAGCTACATTGTAGAAGGTGCTCCTTTTTGGAAAAATGATGAGCCTCATTGTGTGACTGAAATTAATTTTTTTCTTTTTTTCAATTTATCTGCTTAAAGTAGTTACAAAATTGCTTATGCAATCAAGATGCTGGTGGTTTGTTAGCTTTCAAAAGATAAACTGTGTTTGAAGTATCTATTTCCCAATTATGTTATTGAAGTTGAGCATATTTTAGTTCCTCCTACTCTTTCCATTTTTCTCTTAATTAAAGATATGCGTACTTCCTTTTACAAATCTATATTGAATAGTCTGTGAATACAAACTGTGAACATTAATTCTTTGATTCTTTCCTAGTGTGCCCATGAGGAATCAGAAATATCCTGTAAGAATAATCAAAGGTCTCACTGTGAACAGAATTATTTTAAGTTGTTCAAGCTAAGTAATCAAGTGTTAAAGAATTTATATTTCATTTAATATCTGCACGTTCATATGGATGGTTAAGAACAATATTGATAAGTCCACAATTCATGCATTGGATAGTTTGTTATTTTTATATATTATAAATGCATTCCAAATATTAAGACATATTCGTCATCCAAGTAAATACAAGATTATCCTTCCAAGCATAGAAAAAGCACAAAAAATTATTTTGAGAAATGTATTTTAAATCAATGAATCTTTCTTTTCTTCAGAAGACAGGTTTCATGGGCATAGAAATTCTATCATCTCCCCTGTCATTTCATCTCCAATGGCTGGCACATAGTATTTGCTTAAAAAGTATATTTGTAAACACATGTCAATATGAAACCAGTCAATATATAAAAGCATGTTCTTTTTTCCTTTTTATATGTCCTTGTATAGCTGGAGATTTTTAAAAAGTCAATTTAATACATTTCCATTTGAAATAGTAAACTGAGAAAACATAACCAATTTATATGTCACAAAGTAAATGTAGCATAATATTGAGATAATTTTAATGAATTAATTGAATGAAAAGATGCAAGTGAGTAATAAACATGACAAAACAGGTCTGAAAAAAGGATAGATAACTAAGTTGTGCCTTACTGGGTGACCTTGTAGTTAGGCATGTGTAAAGCTTCATTTTTTGTAAGTCTTTATTAATTCTTCCCTTGAGAATACAGATTGTTAAAACACAGCAGTTTGGACTTAAATTGCAAAATAGAATAACTTCTTTATTTGAACTTCCAGAGAGTGTAACTTCCAATTTCTTGTCAGTTAATATGTATCACAATCTGGCTGGTGAGAAATAATATACATGGAGGATTTTCTGATTGATAATCTATCCTATTGATAGAAAAGTGTATCCTATTGATACTCTTTTTCTCTGATTAAACAATAAATTTATGCCATTCATTCATTCAACAAATATTTCTTACTATTTATTAAATACTAAGCATTTACTAAAGGAATAGTAAATGTTATATACTGTAAGTAAAACAGGTAAATCAAGCTTAACTGTTTTGAGAGTATTCAGATACATAATATAATTGAGAAAATTTAGGGTTTTAATGAAAAAACATACACTCAATTAAACAAAACTATAATATATGTTCAGCTAAAACAAATTGGTGTTTCAGGTAAAACTTCTTGGGAAGTATGTTATCTAAAGAAGTAGATCACCAAAGAATGACAGAGAAGTAGGTTTGAGAAAAGGACATTATATCAACAAAGGTCTAGAGTGAAATATCATGTTTGACAAACTGAAAATTCAGCATTTTTTCATAATTTTATTTCTAACAAGAAATCATTTTATGATTTGTGCATTTCAGGCATATCTTGTTTTATTCTGTGTCACTTTATTGTGCTTCACAGATATTAAGGTTTTTTTTTTTATTTGTTTTTGTTTTTGGTTTTTCTGAGGTGGAGTTTCACTCTTGTTGCCCAGGCTGGAGTGCAATGGCACAATCTCAGCTCACTGGAACCTCTGCCTCCTGGGTTCAAGTGATTCACCTGCCTTAGCCTCCCGAGTAGCTGGGATTACAGGTGTGTGCCAACGCACTCATCTAGTTTTTGTATTTTTAGTAGAAACGGGGTTTTGCCATGTCGGCCAGGCTGGTCTCAAACTCCTGACCTCAGGTGATTCACCCGCCTTGACCTCCCAAAGTGCTGGGATTACAGTCGTGAGCCATCATGCATGGCTTTGTTTTCTTTACAAATTGTGGGTTCATGGAAACCCTAAGTCAAGCATGTCTATCATCGCCGTTTTTCCAGCAGCACATGCTCACTTTGTGTCTGTGTGTGACATTGTGATAATTCTCACAATTATTCAAACTTTTTCATTATTATTATATCTGTTACTGTGATCTTTCATATTACCATTGTAACTGTTTTGGGGTGCCATGAACCATGCCCATATAAGATGGCAAAAGTAATTGATAACTGTTGTATGTGGTCGGTTTTGTTTTTGTTTTTGTTTTTGAGACAGAGTCTCACTCTGTTGCCCAGACTGGAGTGCAGTGGTATGATCTCAGCTCACTGCAACTTCCACCTCCCTGGTTCAAGTGATTCTCCTGCCTCAGCCTCCTGAGTAGCTGGGATTACAGGTGTGTGCCAGCACACCAAGCTAATTTTTAAATATTTTTAGTAGAGACAGGGTTTCACCATATTGGCCAGACTAGTCTCGAATTCCTGACTTCAAGTAATCCACCCACCTCAGCCTCCCACCCAGGCATGAACCACTGTGCCTGGCCGAATGTTGTATGTGTTCTTACTGCTCCACTTTTCAGTATCCCCATCTCTGTCCCTCTCCTTGGGTCTCCATATTCCCTGAGACACAACAATGTTGAAATTAGGTGAATTAATAACTCTACAATGGCATTTAAGAGTTCAAGTGAAAAAAAAGCTGCATGCCTCTCACTTTAAATCGAATGCCAGAAATGATTAAGTTTTGTGTGAAACTAAGACAGGTTGAAAGCTAAGTCTCTTATACCAAACAGTGAAGTTTCAAATGCAAAGGGAAAGTTCTTGAAGGAAATTAGAAGTGCTACTGAAGTGAATATACAAATGATTAGAATGCAATACAGCCTTATTGCTGATATGGAGAAGGTTTTAGTGGGTTTGGACAGAAAATCAGACCAGCAACAACATTACATTGAACCAAAGCCTAATCTAGAGGAAAATTCTGAACTCCTCAATTCTATGAAGGCTGAGAGAGGTGAAGAAGCTGCAGAAGAAAACGTTGAAGCTAGCAGAAGCAGATTCAGTGAGGATTAAGGAAGGAAGTCATCTTCATACTATGAAATTGCAAGGTGAAACAGCAAGTGCTGTTGTAGAAGCTGCGGCAAGGTATCCAGGAAATCCAGCTAAGGTCATTGATGAAGGTGGCTACGCTAAACAATAGATTTTCTGTGTAGATAAAACAGCCTTATATAGAAAGAAGATGCCATCCCGGACTCCCTTAGCTACAGAGAAGTCAATGCTCAGGTTCAAAGCTTCAAAGGACATGCTGATTCTCTTGTTATTGGTTAATGAAGCTAACAAAGGTAAGTTGAAGCCAATGCTCATTTGGCATCTTCAAAATCCTAGGACTTTGAAAAATTATACTAAATCTACTCTGCCTGAACTCTGTAAGTGGAACAAGGCGTGGATGACAGCCCATCTCTTTACAGCATGGTTTGCTGAATATTTACAGTCTACTGTTGAGATCTATTGCTCAGTTAAAAAAAATTTTCTTTCAAAATATTATGGTCATTGACAATGCATCTAGTCACCCAAGAGCTCTGATGGAGATGTACACAGAGATAAATGTTGTTTTTATACCTGCTAACACAATAGCCATTCTGTAATCCATGGATTAAAGAGTAATTTAAACTTTCAAGTTTTATTATTTATGAAATACATTTTGTTAGGCTATAGCTGCCAGACATAGGGATTCCTCTGATGGACATCTGGGCAAAGTAAATTGAACATCATCTGGAAAGGATTCACTATTCTAGATATTAGTAAGCATTTTTGTGATTCATGGGAGGAGGCCAAAATAAGAACATTCAGGAGTTTGGAAGAAGTCGCTGGCAACCTTCATGGATAACTTTGAAGGGTTCGAGACTTCAGTGGAGGAACTAACTGCATATGTGGTAGAAATGGCAGGAGAACTAGAGTTAGAAGTGGAGCTGGAAGATGGGACTGAGTTGCTGCCATATTATAATAAAACTTGAATGAATGAGGAATTGCTTCTTACAGATTAGTAAAGAAAATGGTTTCTTGAAATGGAATCTACTCCTGGTAAAGATGCTGTGAACATTGTTGAAATGACGACAAAAGATTATAATACCACATAAATGGAGTTGATAAAGTAGCAACATGGTTTTAGTGGATTTCCAATTTTGAAAGAAGTTCTTCTGTGGTTAAAATGCTGTCAACCAGTATCACATGCTGCAGATAAATCTTTTGTGAAAGGAATAGCCAATTGATGCAACAAACTTTATTGTTTTCTTCTTTCAAGAAATTATTGGTCAGGTGTGGTGGCTCATGCCTGTAATCCCAGCACTTTGGGAGGCCAAGGTGGGCGGATCACCTGAGGTCAGGAATTCGAGACCAGCCTGGCCAACATGGCCAAACCCCATCTCTACTAAAAATACAAAAATTAGCTGGGTGTGGTGGTGCATGCCTGTAGCCCCAGCTACTTGGTAGGCTGAGGAAGGAGAATAATTTGAACCTGGGGAATGGTGGTTGGAGTGAGCCGAGATCACACCACTGCACTCCAACCTGGATGACAGAGACAGACTCTGTCTCAAAAAGAAAAAAAGAAAAGAAATTGCCACAGCCACCCCAATCTTCAACACCCATGTCCTGATTAGTCAGCAGCCATTAACATCAAGGCAAGACCTTCTATCAGCAAAAGATGATGACTTGCTGAAGCTCAGATAATGTTCATACTTCAGGTATTGAATTTTGAACCCTAGAACTCCATTTTTTTCTTTAGTTTCTATTTCTATCCCTAAATTACCTGTCTTTACCCATTATATCTACAATTTCCTGTAAATTCTTTAAATATATACTATAATTATTTAAATATCTCTTATGGCAATTCTAAGATCTAAATTATCTAATACTTTATTTTTACTGACTATATTTTTTATTTAGAATTACAGTTTCCTGTTTATTCATGCCGAATAATATTTGATTTCATATTAAACAATGTGTATGGTATTTTAAATAGAGTTTGAAGCCATGATCTCTCTCTGAAGAGCACAGAGTTTGTTTTAGTAAGGAGTAAAATTAGTGGTGGATCGCCTTCATTTTGTAGAATTTTTAAGCATTATTAGTACCATACACGCATGCTTAATCCAGGAACGTGATGCTTACTTCTAGCTTTGGGTTCTTCTTGGTTTTCGGTGAAAGGCCTGATGAGTTTATTAGATCTCTTTAACTTAGTGGGATTTGATCTCAAACTTTATCACCCAAATGCTAGATAACTATCAAAATCTGCTCAGTTCTTGCAGCCTTCATGGTGAATTTTGCTGGAGTTTTGGGGGTCTTCCCACTGTGTTTTCAGTTCAGCATCAGCTGAGAATATTAAATGAATATGTGGATTTTAGGATTTCTTTCCTTGCAGTTTTTTCTTTTCCTTAAAATTAGCATACATTTTCAGCCTCATGGAAGTCTTAAGCTCTGATCTTTCACTACTTAGGCCAGCAGAACTTCTGTTTTCTGCTTGTGCCTTATTTCCCATGCAGTACACAAACTTAAGCATGCCCCAGGATAAAAGCTGGATTTATACAGATCTCACCAAATTTATTTCTTTTTTTTATAAGGTTGTTTCCTCACAAGGTTCTGTCCACTTTTGGCCATTCTCTAATGCCTTCCAACAGTTTCATTTTTTAAAATATTTCTTTCCTCGACTTTATAAATATTTTTGGCAAGAGGGTTTGTGTGATACGTGTTACTCTTCCTTCACTGAAATCCATCTGTGGGTAAGGGGCTAAGAAAAACTTTTCCTTTCTGCATGATAATATGAGCTTTAGTTAGGTTTCTAGATCTCTTCCCCTAGAAACCTAAAACGGAAGAACATGTTATTAACAACATTGGTTAAAATTAAAATGATCACAGATTGGCAAGTAGCGTTTATACTGAGAGAAACTCTAAGTGAACAATAAGTGACTTACTGCAGCACTATACTGTTGGACTTCCCTAAGGGTGATGATTCTTGTAACTGGGCATGTGCTTCCAGTAGCCCCATAAGTTATGCCTATGGGTTGTTAAAATAAATTGTTTCCTGTGGACAATGAGGCTTTTAAGCCAGGCTGCCCCTTGAACTTGACAAATGTGAGTTTTTCTCACATCTGAACTATCTCTGTGTGGCTGTGTGGACTGCTGTATGGATTGCTGTGAGGTCCACTCTCCTTGATGCAGAATGCTCGACACTGCCTTTCCGAGAAGCTGTATGTCCTGTCTTGAATCCTCTTAAGTGAATCTGATGCCAGCTTGACCCATTCTTTCTTGTGAATGAATGTGAAACTGAACCTAAAAAGATTTCCAGGTCTGCATTGCACCCATTCTCCTGTACTGTTTTAAAATTGATTTTAAATGCTTGTGTATGACCATATACAACATTTGAAATTGTGAAGATCAGAATCCTAAGATTATTATGTGTGTTTTAAATTTGGAAGCTATTTTCATTTTTTTTGTTTGTTTGTTTTCACTACACATAGTAGTGAAAACATAAATAATTGCTATAGTCAAGCAAATGTGGCATTTATATAGGATTTTTAGATGAAGATCTCTTTAGATAAGTGCTGTGTTCTTCACTATAAAATATTAAACATGCCCCATTCTATGAGAATATTTATGTGGAGAGTATTTATATAGATGCAAACACAACATGACTTCTATTTTTTCTAAGAAATAATTTTAGGAAAAAAACTCTCTCTTATGCTTTGATATAAATACACTTCTATTTATTACTTGGCATAATTAGAAAGTGTTTATTTTTTTCCAGGAAATGAGAGGTTTATTAAAAGATAATCACATTATTCACAAAAGAGAATATATATTTGACTTTTCAAAAGTAAATTTAAAAATTCCTTTTATACATCTATAAACATCTGTGGAAACTTCATCTCCATTTTCTGTTCTATAGTCTCTGGCATATGCTATAAATATGAAATAGCTTCACTCAAATGTACATTTTAATCTGCAATCTAAAATATTATATTGTACAAAGACAAGGTGGAAGGTCAGTTATAGTGACTTTGTTTCAGACTTCTGATAATATGAAAATGTGCAGACATTAAACTCAATTATAGTTTATGTTCATAATTAAGATAGTAAGAATTTTATTTAACTCCTTCTGTGTTTTTCCTGATATGGAGAGGTTTGGGTCATACTATATCTTTAGACATATGTGAGCTTCTGGGGCTGAATGGAAAATAAACACTCTTGCTTAGAGTAGGAGGATGGGCAAGCAAAAGGAAGTTACAGCAATTTCTATTGGCTCACCAATGCTATTCATATATTTTTTTTATTACCTAGTTGGTTTGGGATGAGTGGATGCTAGAGCACTTAGAAAAGGTTAGCAAATGTAGTAAGTGACAACTATTATTTTAAAAATTGTGTTGTGAAAATAGTCTAACCGTATTGATCATTCAGCTGCAGAAATGGCCATCCAGTGGACCATTAAGAAAAGTGTGTCATATTAAGGGGCTAGACTTTAGATTTGGGCAGCATTGGTATTGGGTAGAGCACTTCATTCAGTATTTGAAAACAGAATGTTTTCATGGGAAGAGATTTTGTGTCTAGTGATGTTTTGAGTTAGTCATGCGATGTGATTTTCTCAGACAGTGATGCTACGTGCAGTATTAAGCACTGAGGCAATGATAAAGACAAATTGGCCATAATCCTCACCACTGAGTGGTTTGCTGTTGAAGGAGATACATGCACAAATGAACAAGGCATTTTCGGAGCACAACTGTGGAACTGATTACTTCTATTTAATAGGAAGCCTTCTGAGAGGAGGTGGAATCTAGGGTTTATTAATGAAGGATCAGGTAGATAATTCACATGAATTCTAAGCACCATTCCAAGATACACTTGAAAATCTCATATGGCTGTTACTGAGAAGAAAATCTTTTACAACAACCAATAGTTTTAACTCCCATAAAGATCTCTGTAAAGAAAGAAGCTCCTTCATGTATTCATTTTTTCAGCAAATATTTGGTCAACTAATATGTGCCAGGGACTACTAAAAGTATTGGAGATATAGTTGGGAACATGATAAGCACTCTGTCCTCATGAAACTTATATTCTAGTGGGAGAGACAGATGATAATTAACGAGAAAGAAAATGAATCACGGTATAATTCCAGATTCTGATGAATAATATGAGTAAGAGAAGCGAGGGTAAAGAGTTGAGGTCTACTTTAGCTAGAATAATCAGGGAACTCCCTCTGAAGAGAAGTCATTTGTAAACAAGCCTGAATCAGATGAGGAGACAGTCAAGGGAGGTCATGGGGAAGAGTGTTCCAAGCAGTACGAACAACACACTTAAGGGTGTACTTACACTGCCTGACTTTCTACTTTCGTGCTGATAGTTTTGAACTTTTAACTTTGGAATCAATTAACCTTAAAACTTTAGATACTTCTTCTAAAAAGTTTTTTCCTAAGGCTTCTTCTCTTTTGGACTGGCAGCTCTTATACAAACAAAGTCATTTTTCTTTTGCACTAATTACTCTCTCTGTCTCTTAATCACTGACTAATTACCTCTGTTTGAAACAGATTTTTTCAGTGTTCATGAAGAAGTCAGAGGGAGTGCTATATGAATTAAAGATGCTGTTTCTTAGAGCATCACATAGCAACAGAAGTCAAGAAATGTCTGGCTTTCTTTTGTCCAAACTCAGCTATTTTGACAATTTTGCATATTATTATTCATTTTTTGACTGATTCCATACTGAAACCACTAGAATAATTACATTAAAATAATTCACCTTATTTTGAAGCTTGAGTTTAATATTGTATTTAAACCTAAAGGTGGTTATCTGTGATTTTCACAAGTTAGAGAACCAACAAGCTGGGAAATAAGAGATCAGATCTATATTATAGGAAAATAAATGGGACTCTGTGAAAGTGTTTTTTTTTCTTATTAGAGGGAGGAATTGAACACTGAAAGTTATATTTTCAATAAATATATTGTTTATATTTAATCACAGATTTTTAAAAATGTTCAAGGTAAATATATGAATGTTTTAGATAAACAGGTACTTAGCCTATAATTAAAATATGTATATGTAAGCATTGCTATTCTAACAAAATATTAAGAGAAATCAAATATAAGTGAGACACATAGCCATAGTCCTAGTCACAAAATTATGAAACTAAAATGTATGAGTGGGAAAATATGTGGAATCATCTAATAAAAATGTTTTCAATATAATAATTTCTTTACCTATTTTTCTCCCATCTTACCAGTCCGAAAAGACATTTTGGATTTCTCAAAATGTCTAGGTCAGATCAAGGCTGAAATTCTAATAGCTTGATTTGTGCAGTTATTTAATACCATCCATAAATCCTTTGTGTGTTCAAGGAGACGGGCTAACAATACTATTTCAGAAACTGAAAATTGCTTAAATTAGATGGGAGATTCAGGAGTTGTTGGAACAGCTACCCTATTACATTCCCAGACATCTTATAGGATGTTTCCTGAACATTGTTCAAATTTGCAATTCATTTGTAAAACTATGTTTTGTTTGTTTTATAGAGATGCGGTCTCACTATGTTGCCCAGGCTGGTCTCGAACTTCTGATCTCAAGCCATCCACCTGTCTCAGCCTCCCAAAGTGCAGCAATTACAGGTGTGAGCCACTGTGCCTGGTGAAAATCTGTTTTTGATGGAAGGGAAATCTCAAAGGAGAGCACTGGTAAGAGAGGCAATTGGAATTTAAAAGCAAATTGCCTCAAGTAAGGAAAACAGTATGGCAGACTAGGTCAGGCTCAACATCCTTGTGTGGAAGGTGCTGCCAACACAGGGCAAGAAATTGTGCTCAACTATGCCCTCCCTGGCCACTCCAGTAATCACATGATTTAATATGCTCTTGTGCAAGCTGTAAGCCATTTCTTTTTTGAGGAAAGGTGGGGTTTCATGTATAGAGGAACACATTCTGTCATTAAAAGTTCTGCCTGTTAGAAATGCTCTTGGTACTAAACAATAGAAAAATTAGACGAACAAGAAATGAATTAGTCTCAAACTATAAGGAGTCTAGAGTTACATAGTCCAAGGCTAATGCAATGGCTCATTGATATATTTAGGAAGCCATGATCTTTTCATCTTTTTTGTACTTCATCCTAAGAATATATAATTTTTTTATTATGCTTTTGGTCTCATAGTAGCAACACGACCATTGCACCTCCTGAAAAGAATGAAGAAGAGAAAAAAAGTTGAGGGCTGAATTCTTTCCTGAAAGCTCCACCCATGGGGGATGGATTGCAATTTTCTTGTAATCTTTCTTTCTTTAAAACTCCACCCATTGGAAATTTCAAATTACATCTATAGTCAATGATGCTGTGACCAGGATCATTTGGTCACAGGAACACCCTTAGCAATAAAGAAGTATTTGGTGTTCAGTTTAGTTGTGTATCTTTCTGTTCTGTTATTAAGGAAAAAATGGAGAAAGGATTTTGGATAAGGCTTGAGTGATATTTTTTGAAATGTGACCAGAAACTCTACAGTTCTACAGTTCTTTGACAAAGCCAACTGTGAGACACAGAAGGAAAGGCATTTCCCCACTGACTGAAGAGAAGTGTATTCAGGCTCAATGCTTTAGAGGAGTCATCAGCAGTATAGGTAATGGCAGTGGCCCAAGGGTTATGATCATTAGCAGTGGTCCAGGGGTCCCAGACTGCAGTCAGGCCAGAGATTGACCTTGGGTAGTACAATGACAATGAACAGTAGAGTCAAAGGGGGGCATTGACCGTGGACATCAGGGCAGAGAGACAGCAAAGTGGAAGCTAATAACTCACTGGATGCGTGATCTTCTTCCACACCCACTCAGGAGTTCCAGAATAAAATCATGCTAACTCAGGTTTCAGAGACTTGTGGGGGCATAGAGTGAACATTCTCTTTTTTGAGAATTTTGAAGAATATCTTAAGAAGTGGATTCTAGGCAAACACTTGTCTTTTAGCTAGTTGAGTGAAAGAAGGCTTGATGTGCTAATATCTGAGGTACTGCTAGAAATGTGGCATATTTGTGTTCATTTACAGGTTAATCCTGGGACATTCTGTTTCATCTGTGTGTTTTATTAATTTAAAAACTTAGTGTTTTGTTACTTTGCCTTTAATCTTTCATCAGTAATTTTTTGCTTCATATCAAATATGCTGACATTTTTCATATATAATGGTTATATTCCTAGAAAAGTAAACAAAACTAATATAATTAAAAAGAGATAAAGAGTCAAGTTCACTACTGTTAATATTAGCTAATATTCATTGAGCAATTACCACATTCTGTGTATCATGGTAAACACTTTATATGTATTTTTATTTGATCCTTGGAACAACCCTGAGAAGTGTGTTTTATTAGTAACATTACTTTACAGAGGTAAAAACTTAAGTTTTGAGAGACTAATTAATATTCCATAGCTATGACTCTGCCAAAATATGGACCTTGTATTTGAACCTAGGCATTCTGGTCCTGGTTCTCTGCCTCCTGATATGGATGGTTAGCAGTATGATTGTAAGTAAGACTTTTCTCCTACTGCTAATACAAGTGCCACATCTCTAGCAATTTGTAGCACAGGGCTGTTTGATTCTATTTCTTTGCAATTCTCTGACTCAGAGTCATTACTAGGCTCTCCATAAGCATAGCATTTTATTTCCTCCTCAACAGCTTATTACTGTTATTTAAATTTTTTATTAACTTGGTTAACACAACATCAAGCCATACCATTTCCTGTATTTGACATACTGGTGTTTACAGCCAGGATAATCACTCAGAGGAGATATGACTGGATTAAAAATATTTTGCTGAGTTTGAAAGTCAATGTTTCATATATAATATATACACTGTAACAGTATATTTTAAAATAATTTTTTGCTTCCATTGCGATTGAGTTATGAGGGTTTTCTTCATTTTCTTTTTATAAAAAATATAACTAGAACAAATATAAGGAGGACATTAAGTACTGCCTCAATGTAACTGTTACTGGCATGTTCGTTTTAGAATTTTTTTTAATATATGAAAGGGATGGGCATTTGATGCATAATAATGTAATACAAAAAATCAAAGTTTTATTACTGGGACTTGATGTATATCTTTTGTCTGAAATCCCTATTTTTTCCTAGGCCTAAGTCACACACAGAGACAGTTTCGTGAAATACACTGTGCTTATGATATACGCGAAGCAGCTAGCACAGTGGATGAGCTAGCAAGTGCTGGGGAGAAAGACGGCCTGCATTCCTTTAATGACTGTTCAGCTTTTAATGGTGGTGTCACCTTGGACAAGTTTTGTAACCTCTTGTGTCTTCAACTGAGTTATTTGTAAAATAGGGATAAAAATAGTAACTACCAAAAGGGTTATTGTAAAAGTTAAATTATTTAATCAATGCAGGACATTCGGAGGAATATTAGGTACAAAAACTGTGCAATAAATTCTACTTACTATTATATCTAGAAAACCCAATTTTGATCTTATAAAAACGCTTAACCTTTCTGCCTGTTGGGGCTTCCTGAGATCGTATCATAAATCAGGAAGAAATGATAGCCTTCATGCTCCATACCGGCCTGTATTTCACCATGTATCCTTATGTTTTTCTTTAACTTAATTATTTAGGTAGAATGGTACTTATAATCCAAAGTCCTCAAAATCTTGTCTGACATGTGCTTGGCTTGCATTGCAATAAAAGCATAATGTGTTGAATCAAGATAAAGAAAAAGGTCTCTTAAAGACAAATTAGATGAAGAGAGTCCAAGAATCTTGACTACAATCCTTTGGTCTGGTTCACCTAATCTAAACATCCATCTTGGAGAAATTCTTTAAGCTGTTACTTTCTGAGATAAAGTGATTGGATCCACACTCTGGGAAGTTAATGTTGTATTGTGACTATGATTACAAGTGACAAAAGTCAACATAAGCTAAGCGGAAGAAAATAAATTATGTAGCATTGTTTGTTATATGAATATATCATCTTGCAGAACAAAAATTTGGCAGGAAGGTACCTGGTCCTCACCGGAGACTACTAGGAGGAAGCAGGCAGCTTTCAGAAACTCAAGGTACTCTCTCTCTTACTGTCAACTTGTCTTCTGTCCATCTACATGTGCTTAATTCTCCTTCCTCAGCAGACCAGCTTTCTCTGGATCTGAGGACCCACAACAGAGAGGATAGACGATTACCCATGGTTTCCAAATTTGCACACTATATTCTGTACACATAGTGTAACTGTAATTCTGTCTCTTACTGTAATTCCAGGTTCCCAGATGAAGCATTCTGATTGGCACAGCTTGGTCAGGAGCCGAGCGAGGGGATCAAGGGACAGGGCCATATTAGAGAGAAAAATAATTTAAGGCAGTTGTTTCGAATTAAATGAATAGCTCAACAAATTATATAAAAGTGATTCACTACACATATGAAAAACATTATAAAAATTTACCACCAGATTCTGATACAATAACCTAATGGACCTTCTCATGATGGCATGGTGGAATACTTTAACTTAAAACAGGTGAGAAAATATTTTGAGTCAGTCTGGATTTTTTGACATTATTCATTATTCAAGCTTTGCTGATTTCCTGTTTGCTTTGGGCTCCTCGGCTCCTCAGTAATAAATTTTTTGCTTATTATTATTATTATTATTTTAAACCTCAGGGCTCCTATGGTATAATTTGCAGGAAATTAATATTTTGCATACATATTTGTTCAAATTTATTTTAAATACCATATCTTTATCAACAATAATGCTATGGAGATTTTGCTCTAATAAAATTGGCAAAATGCCCACCACTAGTTACTTATCTATAATATTTACAGCTCTCTCCAACTTCTTAATGTCATTCTGAATTCCTGATTTAAAAAAATCTATTTGTACGACTGCTCCTTCTGGCTATATCTTGACTCTTAATGTTCTCCGGTAGCTCTTTCTGAATTGAGCCTATGCTTCTACTAAAGGAAAAGTATTTGAAAATATTTTGAGAAAAAGAAGAGCGGCTATTCTGTGTCTGTAGCAGTCAGGATACAGGCAAGAAGGAAATGACACACTCAAACTAGGTAACTGAAGATAAATAAAGGGATTATTTACACTGGAAGATGACAACCAGGAATGGTCCAGCATCTGATGGCAAAGAGGGTCAATATCACTTACAGGCTTGAAGTCAAAAGAGGAGCTGAACCCACATTGTGTACTGTTTGATAGGCACATAGTGGCATAACTTTGTGTCTCTAAAGTGAGGGCTCTGTGAATGTGCTCTTCTGGTCCAGCCCTAATTTTGCTCAGTCAACATTCTTTGATGAAGTAATAGAAGGATCATTGATAATATTCTTGCTTCTCCCTAGTGGGAAGATTCAGTTTCTTTTTGGAGTTTAAGCTGAAAACAAATCTACATTATGCAGCACCGCGGCACTTTTTGTGTAATGTAGAAGGGTGTTGCTATTTAATCAATTCAAGCCCATAGTGTTTCTATATAATGCTGTGAAATATCCAACCCCTGCTCTCTCCATCTTAACCGATTAATGAGTTCACAGGAGGTCCTATTTAATCAGTTATGCTGAACACTATCGGAGCTATGCAAGCTCTTGCAATAGAGCATAAATTCAGGTAGGTAAGGAGATGCATTTTCAGGAGTGTTCTGGTGTTTATTGCTTTGGCTTATTATGGATCATGACCTGCAGTTGTGACCATATTATAACAATAAGAATCATTTCAGGGGCCCCAACTGGGGGTAGATAGTTGGGAATCTTTAGGAATTATGATTAGCATATTCTATTCTGCAGTCTTCTGTTATTTTGTTATTAATTGGTGGTTACTGACTTCCTATTGTAGGAAGAAACTCATGCTACATGCTGTTCTTGTTCTCTTAAGAAGAAAGTGAGTGGACTCTTCATCGTAAGATCATAGTTCCATTTCTCATGAGCTGCTGGCTACGTAACTTGTTTTGGGTTGTTTCCCATGACAGGCACATTTAGTGAATTAATCACCTACAAAGGAAAGAAGTAGCCTGCAGTACTTTTCATAGATATAGAAGATAAAACAGAGAGAAGATACGGAGATTTCTCCTGTACTCTGCGCTCTGACACATGTCCAGTCTTTGCTGTTTGTTACATCCCTCACCAGAATAATGCATTTGCTACAATCATGTGAACCTACACTGACTCATCATTATCATCCAAAGTCCATAATTTACATTAGGGTTCATTGTTGATGGTGTGTACTCTATGGGTTTGGATAGATGTATCATTATACATATATGACACATATATATTATATATAATATATTAATAGTTACCATATTATATATATTATAATACATACCATGGTATTATTCAGAATAGGTTTACTGCCCTAAAAACTCTCTGTGCTCCACCTATGCATTCTCTCACCCCCAATCTTCCGGCAATCACTAATCTTTTTACTCTTTCCATAGTTTTGCCTTTTCCAGAATGTTACATAGTTGGGGTCATACATACTTTTCAGACACAAAACACAAAAAACACTAATCAAAAATCAAAACATTTATACGTTGGACTTTACCACCACCACCGAGAGCAACTCCTTTCTGATTTCTGTCAGTCTGTATTTCTTTTTGTTTTAAATATATATGTAAGTTAATTATACAGTATATATTGTCTAGTGTCTCGCTTTTTTTGTTTAAGTGTTTCTGAAATTTATCTGTATTATCATGTGGCATGCATCTGCCACAATATCTTTTGATACATCTTCCTATTGATGGACATTTGAGTTATTTCCAGTTTGAGGCTACTGTGCCTATATTTATTTATTTTCTAGTATTTTTGCTGTTGAGTTACAAGGATTATTAATATATTCAGTATACAACTGCTTTCTCAGACATATGTAAAGGGAGTATTTTTCCCACTATGTAGTTTTTACATATTGTCTTAATGTGGTTTCTTGAGAAAAAAAGTTTTTAACGTGAAGTCCAAGGTATAGATTTTTAAAAATTTTTGATTAGTGTTTTTTGTATTTGTTCAAATAAATCTTTAGGTCAGAATACTTTATTTTCCTCATGGTCCATAAACTTGTAGCGAGTTACAACATTTATTTGCTATCAGTTATTTATTTCTTCTCCTTTTTTTTGTAACATGATAAGTCTCTCTAGAGGTCTATGAATTTTATTAATTTTATAAAAAACACTTCTATTAGGTTCATTGGTTTTTCTCCATTATTTGTCTGTTTCGTTGAGTGATGAAATAATTCACTTTTATCTTTATTATTTCCCCTCTCCTACTGACTTTGGTTTTAATTTGCTTTTCTCTAGTTTCTTATGGTGGGAGTTTAGAAAATAAACTTTTACCTCTTTTGTGGTTTCTAAGTATCTGAACTATAAGTATTTTAATGCTATATATATCCCTCTAAGAAATATGTTCACTGTGTTCCTCATGTTTTGTTCCATTTTATAATTCTTCAATTAATATGTTTTCCAATTTTTCACATGAATTTTTCTTTTTATCCATGAGTTATTTAGAAAGCTGTGCTTTATTTTCCAAATATTTGGAATGTCTACATATCTTATTGTTATTGATATCTAATTTAATACAGTTGTGATCAGAGAGTATACGCTGTATGATTTCAATTTCTTGATAATTATTGATACCTTTTATAGTTGAATATATAGTTTACTTTGGAAAATATTTATGAGCACTTGAAAGAAGTATGCATTATGCAGTTAGTGGTGTGTAGTGATCTGCAAATACAGTTAGGTCTATATAATGGTAGTGTTGTTTAGCTCTGCTTTATTCTTACAGATTTTTAAAAATCCATTTGTCCTATCAATTACTGAGAGATATGTGCTATAATCTCCAACTATAAATATAGAGTTTTCTACTTCCTTTAATTCATTCAATTATTTTATATTTTGAAGTTCTGTTAGTGCATACATGTTTAGTCTTGCCATTTGTTCTCGATAGATTAATTCTTGTGTTATTATATGATGCACCTTTCCATGTCTATGTCTTTAAGTCTATTTTCTCTTACATTAATGTAGCTAAGCCTGTTTTCTTCTACTTAATCTTTGTATTGCATAGGTTTTTCTGCCTTACTTTTTTAACCCATCAATGTCTAAATTCAAGGTGTCCTTATTTTAAAACATGGTTTCTAATACCTTAAGCACACTTTAAACACACAGTTGGATACCCTTAGCCTTTTAATTGAAAAGTTTGTTCCATTTACATTCAACGTAATAATTAATGTGTTGGGTTCAAATCCCCTAATTTGGTACTGTTTGCATATTTATTCTATTTGTTTTGTTCATTTGTTCAAGTATTCTGTTATTTTCTTTAGTAAATTAAATATTATAAATATATTACTTTATATTCTATATTGATATTTTAACTAAACTGTGTGTTTTTTTTTCAGTAGTTGCTTCTGTCTTTAAGTTAGAGCATTAAATATTATTATACTACTGAATAGACATTTTAGAAACTTAGGGTAGCATGATTTTATTTACTTTCTTGCTTTATTCCTTCTTACAGAATTGGAGTCCCATCTAATGCTATTTTTCTTCAGACTAAGGTTTTTTTTGTTTTGTTGTGTTGTGTTGTGTTGTGTTTTAGTATTTCTTTAGTACAGTTATATGAAGATGCATTCTCTCAACTTTTTTTATTCTTAGGTTGTCTTTGTGTTGCTTTAATTTTTGAAAGATATATTCAATGGATATAAAATTTTAGATTGAAATTTTCTTTCCTCTAGCACTTTGAAGATTTATTTGTATTGTCTTGTCTTCTTGCCTCCATTATTTTAGTTAATAAAGTCATCATGCATAATACTTTGCCCTTGTGGATAGAGTGCCATTGTCCTCTGGGTGCTTTTAATGCTTACATTTTATCTTTGGCTTTTGGTGTTTTCATTATAATGTGCTTAGGTGTGCTTTTGTTTGTTGTTGTTTTTGGTGGGGCATGTGGTGTCGCTATGTTACCCAGGTTGGAGTGCAGTGGCTTTTCACACATGTAATCACAGCCACCACAACCTCAAACTCCTGGCCTCAGGTAATTCTCCCATATCAGCCTTTCCAGTAAAGTGTAGTTTTGTTTTTATTTGCTCTGATTGAGGTTAAATATGATTCTTGGATTTGAGGATTATGAGTGTTTTTAAGTTGGGAATTATATCTTCAAATATTTCTGCCACACCCTCTTTTTTCTTAAGGTATTTTAATTAAAATATATTAGATTATTTGAATTTGTACTACAAATCTCAAATCTGTATTTGGTACAACAAAAAAATCGATGACAATGAGACTAAGATACATTATTTTTACCTTTAGAAAGTAAGACTGCTAAACTGGGAGCAAAAAAAAAAAAAAGATGATCTATAGTTTGCTGGTTTTTTGAAGTTTAAGTTTGATTCATTTCAACACTGGCTTCAAATGTTTTGAAAAATGGCATCAGGATTTTCTGATACAGGCTTTAGGTTCTAAGCACTGCTGTGATTTCAGAGATCTGCTTGTGCTTCACAGAGAAACTGCCAATTTTTGGAACTGTAGGGTATCTCTCCATGCATTGTAACTCAGCATCCAGGTTTTTTTATTTGCTGAGATGTTCTCTTTGCTCTCCCATCTTGTTCCCCACGTTCCATGCCCCAGACTTCTCTTTAGCACTGTTGTGACTTCGTCTAAATTGAGCAGGTAGTGGCCCTGTAGCTTGTAAAAGCCTTGAACGCCTTTGTCTTGGCTCACATCCCCTAACCTCTCAGTCTTTGTAATTGAAAGCCTGAATTTTTTCAAGGAGTTTCACTCTTACCTGCTGTGGGCCTCCCAAAGTTGAGTGTTCAGAATGCCTTTAATGAATATTCTTGAACTCTTCTCTCCTGTATCCCCTTGCTTCTGAGGGATACTTGTGCTTGATGGAGCCTCCATGTACTCAGGAGGAGTGTCTCTTGGTTATCAATCTCAGCCCTCATTTTTAAAAACAGTTTTATTGACATATGAGTGACATGTATGTGACGTACACTAAAACACACATCTTTAAAGTATGTAATTTGATAAGCTTTGATATATGTATACAGTACTACAACCATCACCATCACTACCACCACCAAGACCATGAATATTCGGTTACTCCCAACGGTTTCCTTGTACCCCTTGGTATTTCCTACCTTGTGCCTTTTCTTGCTCCACTATCCCTGTGTCCAAACAACTACAGATCTACTATTTTTGTGTATCACTATAGATTAGTTTATATTTTATAAAAATTTATGTACATGAAATTATACAATATGTACTCTTTTTATTTCATGGGATCTGGCCTCTTACTCAATAAAATTGTTTTAAGATTTATTTGTGTTATTCCATATATAAATAGTATTTTCCTTTTAATTGTGATTAGTATTCATTTTATCCATTAAGCTGCTGCTAGACATTCTGTTTTTATCTAGCTTTTGGTTGCCACAACAACTCTGCTCTGAATGTTATTTTCTAGACATACTATCATTTTATCGGGTGTATATATAGGATTGGAATGTCTGAGTCATTTGGTGGCTGCATGTTTACCTTTCTAGGAAAGTTCTAAATTGCTTTCCAAATTGGTTGTACCATTTACATTTCTACCATTAGTGTATGAGAATCCCTGTTCCTTGTGTATGAGAATCCCTGTTCCTTCACATCCTCAAAAACGTGTGGTATAGTTGGTCTTTTTAATTTTAGTTAATCTAATGGTTAGTTAAGGTAGTTATATCTCATTGTGGTTTCAATTTGCATTTCTCTGAAGACTGATGATGTTGAACATATTTTCATGTGTTTATTTGCCACCTTTTTATTTTATTTGGTAATTTTTCTTTTGCATATTTTATTATTGTGCTGTTTATTTCTTATTGCTAGGTTTTGAGAGTCTGCTATATATTCTGAAAAATAGTAATTTAGCAGAGAAGTGATTTGAAAAGCAGATAAGTGATTTGATTTTCTTCAGATGTATGCCTTATCTTTTTATGTTCTTAAGAGTGTATTTTAAGAGCAGAAGTTCTTGAAGTTCAATGCTTCTTTTTTTTTTTCTTTATGGATTATGCTTTTCTTGTCATATACAAGAAATCTTGACTTATTCTAAAGTTACAATGATTTTCTTATTTTCTTTTAGAAATTTTATAGTTTGAAGTTACAATGATTTTCTTATTTTCTTTTAGAAATTTTATAGTTTGGGGCATTACATTTAGATCGATGATTGATTTTGAATTAACTTTTGTATCTGGCATGAGATGTCCATTAAAATTTATATTTTTAGAAGGCTATTAAATTCTTCCACTGCCATATGTTGAAAGACAACCCTTTCACCCTTTGGTTGCCTTCATACCTATATCACAGTTTATTTGACCATATATGCGTGGATCTATCATGGGGTGCTCTATTCTGTTCCATTTATTTACTTCTCTACTTTTACACCAAACCACACTGAGTTGATTACTGTAGCTTAATAATATCTTGAAATTGAGTGATTTAAGTCTTCCAACTTTGTTTTGTTTGGTTTGGTTTCCTTGAAAGCTGTTTTGGCTATTCAGATATCTTGGCATTTCCATATGAACTTTGGAATTAGCTTCTTAATTCTGGGGGAAAAAAACAAATAAAACAAACAAGCAAACAAAAAACCCTATGAGAATATTGAATGGCATTTCATTGTAATCATTTTGTGGAGAACTACATCTAAGCAACATTGAGTATTATGATCCATGAATACATTATAGCACTCATTTTCTTTAAGTCTTCTTTAATTTTTCTTGGAAATATTCCCTAATTTTTAGTGTACAAGTCTTGCATATTGTATCAGATTTATCTTTATATATTATTTCTTTATTTTACATTATTTTATTTAGTTGTGACCCTATTGTAAATGGTAATATTTTCCACATTTTATTTCCAGTTGTTGATTGTCAGTATATACACACATAGTTGATTTTCATATTTTGATCTTATGTCTTCCCACCTTGCAAAACTCACTGATTATTTTGTATAGCTTTTTTTTGTAGATTCTTAAGAGATTTCTAAGCATGACAATGTTGTATGACAATAAATTTGGTTTTTACTTCTTTGAATCCCAGCGACTTTATTGCTTTTTCTTGGGTTATGGCTTTGGTTAGGAGATTCTTTGCCATGTTGAATAGAAGTGGTGAGGGTGGACACTCTTACCTGGTACTTAACTATAGGGAAAGACTCCAGTCATTCCCATTGGGATGTTGCCTACTGTATTAGTCCATTTTAATGCTGCTCACAAAGACATACCTGAGACTGAGCGATTTATAAAAGAAAGAGGTTTAACTGACATACAGTTCACGCGGCCGGGGAAGTCTCACAATCATGGTGGAAGGCAAGGAGGAGCAAGTCGCATCTTATGTGAATGGTGGCAGGCAAAGAATGAAAGAGCCTTTGCAGGGGACTGCCTGTTTTTAAAACCATCAGATCTTGTGAGACTTATTCACTGTCACAAGAACAGCAGGGGAAAGACTTGCCCCTATGATTCAATTATCCCCCACCGGATCCCTCTTGCAAAATGTGGGAATTCGAGATGAGATTTGGGTGGGGATACAGCCAAATCATATCAGCTATAAATTTTGTCATAATGTATTTTTCTAAGGTCAGAAACATTTCCTTTACTCACAGTTTGCTCAAACTTTTTATCATGGGATAAGATTAAATATTGGTCACATTTTTTCTTCATCTATGAGATGATTAAGTGATTTTTCTTCTTTAGTCTATTGATATTACAAATTATTTTATTGAATGCTTTTCTTTTATTTATGTTCACTTATAGTTTTTACATTTTAATTAATTAATTGATTTTTAAAAATGGATATATAATAGCTGTACATATTTTCATGGCCTATATAATTTGATGCATTCGTATAGATAAAATTAGGGTGACTGGAAAATATATCAACTTAAACATTCACCATTTCCTTATACTATGGACATTTGAATTATTCTCTTCTAGCTATTTTGAAATGTACAATCAATTAACGTTAACTGTGGTCATTCAACTAATCTAATGAACACCCAGTCTTATTTATTTTACGTGTGTATTTGAAGCCATTAAGCTTCTCTGTACCCACCTCCCCACTTCCCATCCTATTCTGCTATAACTACCAGTTACTCTGTATCCTCATGACATACGGTTTTTTAGCCACCACGTATAAGTGAGAGCATGTGGTATTTGTTTCACTTAACATAATGACCTTCACTTCCATCCATCGAGCTGCAAATGAGAGGATTTCATTCCTTTTATGGCTGAATAATATTTTATTGTGTATATATACCACATTTTCTTTTATCCGTTAATCCACTGATAGACACTTAGTTTGATTCCATTTTGTCTATTGTGAATGATGCTACAATAAACATGAAAATGCAGCTATCTCTTCAATATATGGATTTCCTTTTTTCTTTTTTGGGATACATACCCAGTAGTGGAATAGCTGGATGACATGGTGGTGCTATTTTTAGTTTACTGAGGAACTGTCATACCGTTTTCCCTATGGCTGTACTAATGAATATTCCCACCAATCATATACTAGGGTTTCCCTTTCTCCATATCTAAGCCAGCATCCATTATTCCTTGTCTTTTTTATAAAAGAAATTCTAACTGGGTTGAGATAATGTTTGATTGTGGTTTTGATTTGCATTTCTCTGATAATAAGTGATGTTGAGCATTTTTATCTGTTAGCCATTTGCATGTCTTCTTTTGAGAAATGTCTATTCATACATTTTGCCCATTGTTAAATCAGATGTTTTGTTTGTTTCGTTATTGAGTCGTTTGAGCTCCTTGTATATGGTAGTTATTAATCCCTTGTCAAATGGATAGTTTGTAACTATTTTCTCCCATTTTGTGGGTTCTCTCTTCATTTTGCTGATTGTTTCTTTTCCCTTGCAGAAACTTTTTAGTTCAATGTGATCCCATTTGTCTATTTTTGTGTTGATTGCCTGTGCTCTTGAGGTCTTATGCAAAATAATTTTGCTCAGATCAGTATCATGAAGTGTTTTTTGCAACATTTTATTCTAGTAGTTTTATAGCTTTGAGTCATTTGTTTAGAACTTTAATCCATTTTGAGTTAACTTTTGCATATGGTTAGAGACAAGGGTCTAGTTTCATTTTCTGCAGGTGATTATGTAGTTTTTCAAGCACCATTTATAAAGAGACTGTCCTCATTGTATGTTCTTGGTGCCTTTATCAAAAATGAGTTGGCTGTAAATGCATGGATTTATGTCTGGATCCTCAATTATGTTCCATTGGTCTATGTATCTATTTTCAGGCCAGTAACATGTTGATTTTGTTACTACAGCATTGTGATTTTTGTTGAAGTCAGGTAGTATGATACTTCTAGCTTTGTTTTGCTCAGAATTGTTCTGGCTATTTGGGGCCTTTAGCATTTCTTCATAAATTTTAAAGTTGTTTTTCTACTTCTGTGAAGAATGTCATGGTATTTTGCAAGGAATTGTATTGAATCTGTAAATTTCTTTAAATATTATTGTCATATTCCATACAATATTAATTATTTTAATCTATGAGCATGGAATATACTTCTGATTTTTTTGTCCTCTTCAATTTCTCTTATCAGTGTTTTCTAGTTTTCCTGGCATAAATCTTTTACATCTTTGAATAAATTGATTCATAGGAAATTTATATTTTTTCTAGCTATTGTACATGGGGTTGGTTTATTTATTTCTTTTTTAAGCTTTTTGCTGTTGATACATGTAAGTGCGACTGATTTTTATATGTTGATTTTGTATCCTGCAACCTTACTACATTCATTTATCAGTTCTAACTTTTTTGGTTGAAACTTTAAGTTTTTCAAAATGTAAGGTCGTGTTGTCTGTATACAAGGTTGATTTGATGTCTTCCTTTCTAATTTAGATGGCCTTTATTTCTTTTTCTTATGTAATTTATTTGCCCAGTACTTCTAGTATTTTGCTGAATAAAAGTGGTAAAGCATTGGGCATCTTTGTCTTGTTGAGGATCTTGGAAGAAAGACTTTCAGTTTGTCCCCCATTCAGTATGAGGTTGGCTATGGATTTGTTATTTATGGCCTTTATTGTTATTATTATTATTATTTCGAGAGAGGGTCTTGGTCTGCCACCTTGGCTGGAGTACAATGGTGTGATCAAGGCTCACTTCAGCCTTGACCTTCCAGGCTTAAGTGATCCTCTTGTCTCAGCCTCCTGAGTAGCTGGGACAACAGGTGCTTGCCACCACAAAGTTTTTGTAAAGATGAGCCCTCACTACGTTGCTCAGGATGGTGTCAAACTCATAAGCTCAAGCAATTCTCCCACTTCCACCTCCCAAAGTGTTACAATTATAGGTGAGAGCCACTGTGCCTCACCTGGCACTATTTTGAGGTATGTTTCTTATTATACCCATTTTTTTGAGAGTTTTTTCCACAAAGGAACATTGAATTTTATCAAACACATTTTCAGTGACTATTGAAATGATCGTATGTTTTTTGTTCTTAATTATGTTAATATGATATGTTACATTTGTTAACTTGCATATGGCAAATATCCTTGCATTCCTGGGACAAAACCACTTGATCACGGTGAGTAATCTTTTTAATTCAGTTGTTGAATTCAGTTGGCCAGTTGTGCTGAGAATTTTTGTATCTATGTTTATCGATGATATTGGCCTGCCCTTATCTGGTTTTGGTAAAAGGGTAATGCTGACTTCATGGAATTAGTTTAACAATATTACCTCTCTTCAATTATTTTGAAGAGTAGACTTGGTATTAGTAGTTCTTCTTTGAATGTTTAATACAATTTAGCACTGAAGAAATCAGATCTGGAATTTTCTTTGGTGGAAGACTTTTTACAGCTTCAATCTTGATACTCATCATTGCTTCACTGAGGTTCTCCATTTCTTCATGGCTTAATCTTGGTAGGTTGTATGTGTCCAAGAATTTATCCATGTCTTGCAGATATTCAAATTTGTTGGTATATAGTTGTTCATAATAGTCTATAATGACCCTTTGTATTTCTGTGGTCTCAGTTATGTCCCCTTTTTTGTGTCTGAGTCTATTTGAGTATTCTCCCTTCAGTTTCTTAGTCCATCTAAAGGCTTATCAATTTTGTTTCTCTTTTCAAAAAACATTTTCATTTCATTGATTTTCTGTATTTTTTTTTACTCTCATGTATTTCTGCTTTGATCTTCGTTAATTTTATATGTCTTATAGGCAATCTTTATTTTTTCATTCTTTTTTTCTCCACTGACTGTGTAATTTCAAATAGCTTGTCTACAAGCACAGTAATTCTTTCATCTGCTTGATCAATTTTGCTATTGAGAGCCTCCAATGAATTTTTCAGTTCAGCAAATGTATTTGTAAGTAGCAAGATTTGTTTTTTTTAAAATATCAATTGTTTTGTTAAATTTCTCTGATAAAGTTTCTAGATTGCTTTTCTGTATTACGTTGGAGATCTCTGGGTTTCATTAAAACTGCTATTTTGAATTCTTGGTTAGAGTCCTCATGTATTGCCATTTCATTAGGGTCAGTCACTGGTGTCTTGTTTTGTTCATTGGAAGAGGACATATTTCCATGTTTTTTGCCATTTCTTGTGGATGTACATCTATGCCTTTGCATTAAATAATTCATTATTTATTCTAATCATCTATGTTTGACTTTTTTTTTATTGGATATGTTTTCTTAGAGGTTATTTGTAATTTAACTTTTGAATTTCTTACACTTTTTCCCCACTAGGCCACTGTCTTCTTTTTGGTATTATACAGCACCTTAAGCCAAGGTTTGCCTCATCTCTAGGAATCAATCAGAGTGGTGTTAATATGGAACTGGGGAGATCACAAATGGGATATCCCAGCCATGTGGAAAGGCTTTCTAGGGGTTTGTGCTAGGGGATCTGTGGCACATAGCTCTTATAGCACGTTGCTGCTGAATGGCCACTCTGATTTGGCATCTGCTTTGGCCAAGGTACAGGGCAGAGTTTCCAGAGCTGGGGATAGTAGTCTTACCTCCCATCTTTGTTTCTGACCATTGTCAGGTATATATTTGTCTGTAGGCACTTATGATGCTTCCTGATCAGAGGATGGGGAATCATGGATATGTAAATCTGATTCTCTTACCATCTCCTCAGAGCTTTTAATTTTTCTGTAGCTCTGAAAATTGACATCCTCATATTTGAGTTCTGGAATAGTGCTTGTTATAATCCCAGCACTGTATATTTGTTTTCTGTTTTCTCATGTCGGGGAGGTGAAACCAGCTTGCATCTATGCTGCCATTTTGGAACCAAAAGTCTACATTGATTGATCTTCAGATGTTTAACCAACCTTTATTCCTGGAAAAACTCTGCTTTGTCATAAAGTAATATATTTAGATGCTTTTGAATTCCATTTGTTAGTATTTCATTCAGAAATTTTACATTTATTAATGAGGTGTATGATTTGTTGTTTTATTTTTTTCTCAATGTCTTTGTCTAGTTTTGATATTGTGTTAATTGTGGTCACATAACATGAGTATGGAGTATTAATTTTATTTCAATATTCTTTTTTATTTATTTATTTTTTATTATTATTATTATACTTTAAGTTCTAGGGTACACGTGCATAACGTGCAGGTTTGTTACATATGTATACTTGTGCCATGTTGGTGTGCTGCACCTATCAACTTGTCAGCACCCATCAACTCGTCATTTACATCAGGTATAACTCCCAATGCAATCCCTCCCCCCTCCGCCCTCCCCATGATAGGCCCCGGTGTGTGATGTTCCCCTTCCCGAGTCCAAGTGATCTCATTGTTCAGTTCCCACCTATGAGTGAGAACATGCGGTGTTTGGTTTTCTGTTCTTGTGATAGTTTGCTAAGAATGATGGTTTCCAGCTGCATCCATGTCCCTACAAAGGACACAAACTCATCCTTTTTTATGGCTGCATAGTATTCCATGGTGTATATGTGCCACATTTTCTTAATCCAGACTGTCACTGATGGACATTTGGGTTGATTCCAAGTCTTTGCTATTGTGAATAGTGCCGCAATAAACATACGTGTGCATGTGTCTTTATAGCAGCATGATTTATAATCCTTTGGGTATATACCCAGTAATGGGATGGCTGGGTCATATGGTACATCTAGTTCTAGATCCTTGAGGAATCGCCATACCGTTTTCCATAATGGTTGAACTAGTTTACAATTCCACCAACAGTGTGAAAGTGTTCCTATTTCTCCACATCCTCTCCAGCACTTGTTGTTTCCTGACTTGTGAAAATGGCCATACTGCCCAAAGTAATTTATAGATTCAATGCCATCCCCATCAAGCTACCAATGAGTTTCTTCACAGAATTGGAAAAAACTGCTTTAAAGTTCATATGGAACCAAAAAAGAGCCCGCATTGCCAAGACAATCCTAAGTCAAAAGAACAAAGCTGGAGGCATCATGCTACCTGACTTCAAACTATACTACAAGGCTACAGTAACCAAAACAGCATGGTACTGGTACCAAAACAGAGATATAGACCAATGGAACAGAACAGAGTCCTTAGAAATAATACCACACTTCTACAGCCATCTGATCTTTGACAAACCTGAGAGAAACAAGAAATGGGGAAAGGATTCCCTGTTTAATAAATGGTGCTGAGATAATTGGCTAGCCATAAGTAGAAAGCTGAAACTGGATCCTTTCCTTACTCCTTATACGAAAATTAATTCAAGATGGATTAGAGACTTAAATGTTACACCTAATACCATAAAAACCCTAGAAGAAAATCTAGGTAGTACCATTCAGGACATAGGCATGGGCAACGACTTCATGTCTAAAACACCAAAAGCAACGGCAGCAAAAGCCAAAATTGACAAATGGGATCTAATTAAACTAAAGAGCTTCTGCACAGCAAAAGAAACTACCTAATTAAACTAAAGAGCTTCTGCACAGCAAAAGAAACTACCATCAGAGTGAACAGGCAACCTACAGAATGGGAGAAAATTTTTGCAATCTACTCATCTGACAAAGGGCTAATATCCAGAACCTACAAAGAACTCCAACAAATTTACAAGAAAAAAACAAACAACCCCATCAAAAAGTGGGCAAAGGATATGAACAGACATTTCTCAAAAGAAGACATTCATACAGCCAACAGACACATGAAAAAATGCTCATCATCACTGGCCATCAGAGAAATGAAAATCAAAACCACAATGAGGTACCATCTCACACCAGTTATTTCAATATTCTATACTCTATTGTGTAGAATTGGTGTGGTTTCTCCTTTAAATATTTGGTAGAATTTGCCAGGGAAGTTATTCTTCTAAAGTTTCATAGTGGGAGAATTTTCACTTACAAATTCTATTTCTTTCTAGGTTATCTAGTTCTCTAGAGGTATTTAAGTTTTTTCTCATTTTAATATTTTTTGACTCATTGGAAGAAATTCCATTATGGTGTGTCTTGCATGATTTTCTTCATATTTCTTACACTTGAGGTTAATTGAACTGCTTGGGTATATGGGTTTATAGTTTTCATCAAATTTGAAAAGATTTAGCTCATTATTACTTGAAAGATGATTTATCTCTCTCTTTTTTGCTTTTCAGTTAGTCAAATATTATGTCACTTGAAAAATTTGTCCCATAGTACGTTAAAGAGTTGTTTATTTTAAAATTTTTTATCTGTTTTATTTTTAGATGGTTTCATTTGCTATGTCTTCTGACAGCAAGAGACTTTGATAGATGGTATTATTATTCACCAAGATGAATAAAATAGAGAACTCAGTGTGTAAGGTTCTCAACTGTTTCAATCTCTTCAAGAGTGAATGACGATACATTTACTTTTGCTAGGCCTAATTCTATTAGTTCATTTAAATTTAATGAATCAGAAAAGAGGTTATCACATGAAGGGCCCATTCGTTCAACATTTATTGAGTGTTATTGTATTTGATGCATTACACAGGTGATTCATGTACACAAAAATGTGAAATGCATTGTCCTTGTTCTCTAGAAACATGCTTAAGAAGAGATTAAAACAAGATTGCTAAAAATGTTTCAAGATTTTCTAACACTTTGGTGTTAATTGTCAATTGTGAATTTAAGGAATTTTACTCCTATGGTTAGGTTATATCATGTGGCATAGCTGACATTGACATAGGGAGATTATCCAGGTGAGCCTGAGTTAAATCACAGGAACCTTTGAAAAGCAGATTGCTTTCTCCAGCTGGTAAAAGAAGAGGAATCAGAGTGATTAGAAGAGTGAGATGGATTCACATGGGGGTTCTCTTAGCTGATGTCAAGGGGGTTATGGTGACAAGGACCTGGGTACATCCTTGAGGATCTGAGAGTATTCCTGGCTAACAGCCAACAACAAAGTAGAAACTTTAGCTCTAAAAATTCAAGAGACTAAATTTTACCAATTACATAAATGAGCTTGAAAATGGATCCTAAGCTCCAGATGACACCTTGATTACAGTCTGAGCAGAGAAGCCAAAAACACTGTTGTGGAATTCCAGCCTATAGAACTGTGATTTATAAGGTGGTGTTGTTTTGAGCTACTAAATTTATGGTACTTTTTAATGTAGTAAGAGAAAACTATGCAAGCAGTATATAATAAATGTCATATGAAGCTAGGACTACAATTGCACAGGGAAAAAAGACGACTTATGTCTGGCACTAATTGGGGATGGCTTTAGAGTATATATGAAAGTCAGTAGATATTTAAAATTTGCAGTGGATTATAAAACATAAATAGGGTCGGGCATGGTGGCTCACGCCTGTAATCCCAGCACTTTGGGAGGCCGAGGCAGGTGGATCACGAGGTCAGGAGATTGAGACCATCCTGGCTAACAGATGAAACCCCGTCTCCACTAAAAATAGAAAAAATTAGCTGGGCATGGTGGCAGGTGCCTGTAGTCCCAGATACTTAGGAAGCTGAGGCAAGAGAATGGTGTGAACCTGGGAGGCAGAGTTTGTAGTGAGCCGAGATAGCGCCACTGCCCTCCAGCCTGGGTAAAAGAGTGAGACTCCATCTCAAAAAAAAAAAAAAAAAAAAAAAAAGAAAGAAAATATAAATAGTAATATTTTGGCAATTGGGTTAGCATAGTAGCAGAATCAGAAAAATTAAAAAAAAAATTTTTGTTAGCTAGAGCATAGAGCAAATTGTTCACAAAACTTACCAGTGAGTAAGACTTAGGATTAAGTTTCTCAAAGTATATTCTAGGGCAAGTTGTGTTAGACTTGCTTAAAATATTTGCTAAAGTGTAGATTCTGATAACTCTTACCAGACCAATTTAATGAGAATTTCTGATTCTGGATTTTTAAAAATATCTCTGTGTAATTCGTACGCTTACTAAAATTTATTTAAGATTAGCAAACTGAAGTATCAGGATGTGAAATTTGGAAAGATTTCTCTTTTAAATTTATACTTTACTGATTAAGACTTGTTTTCTTTTTCCATTTCTTATTTTCTTTTATTAATATATAATATTTTACATATGTATGGGAGTACAGGTGAGTGTTTGCTTACATGCATAGATTGTGTGATGATCAATTCAGGGTATTTGGTATATCCACAACTGAGTATTTTTAACAGTTTTGTTTTTTTTTTTTTGAGACAGAATCTTACCGTGTCACCCAGACTAGAGTGCAATGACATGATCACAGCTAACTGCAACCACAACTTCCTAGGTTCAGGTGATTCTCCCACCTCAGCCTCCCAGGTAGCTGGGACTACAGATATGCGTCATCTCGCCTGGCTAATTTTTTTGTAAAGACAGAGTTTTGCCATGTTGCCCAGGCTGGTCTTGAACTCTTGAGCTCAGGTGATTCACCCACCTCGGCTTCCCAAAGTGCTGGGATTACAGGTGTGAGCCACCATGCCTGGCTGAGTATTTACCATTCCCATGTTTTGGTATCATTTTAAGTCCTTTTTCCTAGTTACTTTGAAATATAGAAAATATTTCTGCTAAGTATAGTCACCTCAGTCTTCTATGAAACATTAGAGCTTATTTCTTCTATCTACAACTTCTTTTTGTAGGAGTTGATATGATCAAACAACATTTTAAAAGTTTATTGCAATGATTATATTTCAGACAGTAGGAAGAAGACAATGAACTAGTGAAAAATATAGGCTTCTGTAACAATAAAGTGAATGAAGTTTAGAATAGTGTAAATAAGATAATGTCCTAGTCTGGTGCAATGGCTCATGCCTATAAGCCCAACACTTTGGGAGGCGGAGGTAGAAAGATCACCCGAAGCCAGGAGTTTGATACCAACCAGGGCTACAAATTAAGACCCTGTCTTTACAAAAAATAATTTAAAAGTTAGCTGAGTGTTGTGCACACACCTCTAGTCCTGGTAGCTCAGGAGGCTGAGGCGGGAGGATCACTTTAATCCAGGAGTTCACGGCAGTAGCGAGCTCTGATTGCACCACTACACTCTAGCCCGGATGACAGAGTGAGACCTTGTCTGTTTAAAAAAAAAAAAAAAAAAAAAAAGATAATGGATTAGGAGTGTAAAGAAAGACAGGATGCCTCTTAGCAAAGTTACAAAAAATATTAATAGGTCTTTGTCGCTAATGTGTGTTTGCCTATGAGCTGAGAAGAGAAAATGAAAAAGTGAAAATAAGGTTTCTCAAGGTACAACTTTGAGGCAGTTACAGTCAAACTTAGGTAAGATTTTGATGTAGAGTTTGGGAAATAACCATTGTGGCAAGGCTGGAATGCAAATCGATTTTTTGCTGTTACAGAAACAGTAAATGAAATTATGAGATTTTATTTTAATTTAGTTAGCTTTTATATGGGGAGAATTGATCTTTGAGTTAATAATTCTGTTTCCATTGTGTGCTTGTATTTATCAACCCTGATAACCCTGAGATTATTATTCATCTAGTATTTTCTTGGTGTTACCTTCAGAGTTGGAATTCGTATGATATATGTTGATTAACTGACAAAAACACTTAGTGTGACTTAAATTATAGATGGCATCAGTGATCATTTTCACACTAATTACTTGAAAGAAGTATCTCTTAGCTTAAGGTCAACACTTAAGCAGTATTGTCTTACATTGATAGAGTGCCAATTATAAAGTTTGTCTTCTATTTGCTTTTATTTAGTGAGGTAACTGGAAAAATAGATGGGGAAATTGTGGGTAAAATGGAAAGTATTCATCTGACATACTGATAGGTTAAGGCATTTCTACTGTTTAATGTAAATGTTTAAATGTTACTTCCTACAGTTTTAAGGAGAGACTTTGTGTTACTGCATCACTGCATCCTAATGAATATAGAAATATATTTCATAATTTTAGACCCAACTGGTCAGCCACCACTGGGCTTTGATCTAAATCCTACACCCCAGGAAGCTGATTGAAACAGAGTTTCTCTTGCTTCCAAGTGAGATGCATATCCCAGATGTTTACAACGTCTAAGGAGCAAAAAAAAAAAAAAAAACCCAAAAAAAACGAAAGAGAAGAAAAGCTTCAGAAGCAGGCAGGAAGTCATAATGGCCTGGTGCTGAAGATTCAATTGGAGTATTTACAAGGCTAATCTTGGTGTCAGAAGCTTAGGGAGTATAAAAAAAATTCTCCTATGCATATGCAGACTATTTCAGAGAAAACATTTGCAGTGTCACTGAATCGGTCTCCTAATCAAATTACTGTATCACTGAAGTATATACATGTGTGGTGTTTATTCAATCAGCTTTAATATTAATGGCCTCTATAAAGAGCTGCATGATACGGAAATTGATAACAGAGTAAACCTATTGATAAATGTTTGTAAATCATACCAGGCATAGTGACTCACACCTGTAATCCCAGCACTTTGGGAAGCTTGGGCAGAAGGATAATTATAGCCTAGGAGTTCAAGACCAGCCTGGGCAACTTGGTGAGACCCTGTCTCTACAAAAAAAATTATCAGCATGGCGTGCACACCAGTAGTGCCAGCTACTCAGGAGATTGTGGCAGGAGGATCACTTGAATCCTGGTGGTTAAGGCTTCAGTAAGCCATGTTCACACAACTGCACTCCAGCCTGGGTGACAGACTGACATTGTGCCTCTAAAAAAGAAGAAAACTTCACATTCACACACACACAAATCAGGTGACCGCAGGTTGAAGTGAAGCGGCCAGATCATAGCTCAGTGCAGCCTTGGACTCCTGGGCTCAAGCAATCCTCCTGCCTCAGCCTCTCTGAGTGAGAGAATTTATGACAAGCATGAGCCCCCACGCCCGGCTCTCTCTATTTAATCCCTTCCTTGTCCCTTTACCAAAACCACCTTAGTGTTTTGTCAGTTTTTCTCCCTACTATTATTCTTCACCTGGACTTCTTCAGTGCCTTCCAACACATCTTGCCTTGACTGCTTTCTCCTGACTATAAAGTATTCTCTTCAAAGCAAATATCAGAGCAAGGCATTCTTTGCTTTTGACTTTTCAATAGATTCCCATATCCGTTGAGATAAAAAATACAATACAGAATTATTGCATTTTCTTATAAGGAAACTCGTGAATCTCTTCTGAACACTGTTCTTGCACGTTATACCAAATCTTCATTGTCCATTCTCAGTCCAAGTCAGCATTTTTTGTTAGAATCCTTATGCTTCCCCCTGCCGGTGGTCTATCAATGTCCCATATGGTCTGGAATCCTGCAGTTTTCATTCTGACCTCATTCCTCTCTCATTCCCCAAAACACACACATACACACATACACACATACACCTAGTTCTACACTATTCATGCATATTTCATATACGAGGTCCAATGCTCCTATCACAATTAACCTTCAGCGATTCTTCCAAACCAAGCCAGATCCCTGTGTGCTGTGTTTATAGTATTCTGTCTTCTGAGTCTTATTACAGTTTTTACATTCTACATTTGTTATCTGATTATACTTAATTTTTGTCTGTTCTTCCAGTAAGAGTATATCCCGTGTAGATGGAGAAGATGCTTGCTTTTCCCAATAGTTAATTAGCAGCTTGTAACACAAGGTCTAGCATAAGTAATAGTTCATAGATGAATAGATAAGTAAGTAAGTCTGGCAATGGATTACTTTTCAATTATGTAAGTTAGATTTGTCTTAATAAATAAATGGTATATTATACTAAATCAATGAAAAGTATATACATAAAAATAAATATAAGTAATATAATGTTGCCCTACTTTTTAGTTTTTATTGTGTCTTTACTGATCTATGAAGTGATTCATTATTTCTGCATTTCTATATTCCAAAATGGAATGAAATTGCTATACTTTTTTTTTTTTTTTTTTTTTTTTTACAAAGTTTCTTATTTGTATCATGGTACACCAGGTTTATTCAACTTTCTGTAAGAAATCTGAAGGCATGAATTTTTCATTTTTTGATAGTCCTAATACACTTGGGAGTAAATGTTCTGCAAAAGGATGAAAAAGAAAATGCAATTTGGAAAGAGAAAAAAAGGAAAAAAGTGATCAGAAATAATGGTCTCTCTCTGTTGCATTTCCTGGGAATATAGGTTTTAGCGGCATTTAGGGAAACTTAGTCTAAAGCAACTGCCTCATTTTACAGATGAAATTATGGAATACAAATTTTAAAAGCCAAGTTTATCCACTTAAATAGTGCAGAAAGTAACTTTCAGGTTCAATGCTTTTTTCACTCTACCAATTTAATAACCTGAAAAAATTAGTAACAGTACACAAATAGCAAAGACCTAGTTCATGGATGAATTCCTCTATGGTAACCAAACTAATGAATTCTGGAGGAATTGTCAGTTTCATACCTCATCACTGGAAAGGCTCTGGTTTTGTAATATAAATAACAATATCATAATGAAGAGTTTATCAACCTGTAATTTCTTAGGTGCATTTCAATAAGTCATTATACATTCTTGGGGCTTCATCTTTCTTTTCAAACATTTAGAGTTAATTCATGTACATAAACTAACATTCTGTTCACTACTGAACTGATTTCAAAAAACGTGAAGCTTTTTCTCCACACTATAATGGAAACAAAATGAGGATGGTTGTTTTTAGCCATTAACATCTTTACCTGGTTATACAGGTAAAGGGTACCCAAAGTTATGGCTACAAAGGAGCATGGATTGAGCCTCAATTATTGAAAATCAATTCTTATGCTTGGATAAACAATGATCAAAAGTAAACCCCTTCACATATGAGAAACCAGGTGATTCACTATCATATTTTGAGTAAGAATACTTGGGAATACAGAAAAGATAGTTAAGGAACCTATTAACATAGATTTAGCACTTCCTCTCAACTGCTTAGTAGCCTATAATTCAAAGAGTAAAGAAACTGCTCTCTCATATATACACTTTTGTGAGCTCTTATGCTAAGGACTTTAGCTAAATTCTTTAAAACAGATGCCTGTAATTCCAGGACTTTGGGAGGCCGAGGCAGGCAGATCACCTGAGTTCAAGAGTTTGAGACTAACCCGGCCAACATGGCAAAACACCATCTCTACTAAAAGTACCAAAATTAGCCAGGCATGGTGGCGCCTGTAATCCTGGCTACTCAGGAGGCTGAGGCAGGAGAACTGGTTGAACCCAGTGGAAGTTAGAAGCCGGTACTGCACTCCAGCCCTGGCGACAAAGAGCGAGACTCCGTCTCAAAAAAAAAGAAAAAAAAAAAAAAAAAAAGAAAAAGAAAAAAAAAAGGAGTTGAAAGTATGCACTATAAGCATACAATGACTTAATTCATGCATTTTGGGTTAATGTTTGTATAAATTGATTCTTTCAGAAAGAGAAAATTTCCTAAATGTTGATGGATTAATTTGCTGTTATTGATATATTTACAAGTAATAACTTTTATTGAATATTAACTATTAGGCACTGCAGAAAACATTAATTCTTACCATAAGATTACATGGCAATAAACACTCTTATTTTTCTCCTGTATAATGAGGAGACTGTGTGATGGCAGAGTTCTCAGGTGGCCCCCAACTTATCCTGATAGTATAAAGGCACTGAATGTTGCTTGGGACTGAGAATATGAGGGATTTTACTCCTATGATTAGGCTATATTATAGAATACACTTGACTTTAAGATAGAGAGATTATCTAAATCCTTCAACTATTGCTGTTATGAAAAAGTTTCTATTCTCATCACCATTTCTTTTGAATTATTTAGATTATTTAACCTCTATTCATTGCAAACCTACTGTGTTAGATATTGTCACATATACAGTAGGATAAATACAATATATGTACGTGTATAGGTACGTGTATATATACTAAATTTTCTTTATCCACTTGCTGATTGATGAGCATTTGAACTGGTTCCATATTTTTGTAGTTGCAAATTGTGCTGCTATAAACATGCACGTGCAAGTATTTTTTTCGTTGAATGTCTTCTTTCCCTCTGGGTAGATACCTAGTAGTGGGATTGCTGCATAAAAGAGCAGATCTACTTTTAGTTCTTTAAGGAATCTTTGCACTGTTTTCCATATGGCTGTACTAGTTTACATTTCCACCAAGAGTGTAAAAGTGTTACCTTTTCACTGCATCCACGCCAACATCTATTATTTTATGATTTTTTTTTTATTATGCTCATTCTTGCAAGAGTGAGATAGTATCACATTGTGGTTTTGATTTGCATTTCCTTGATAATTAGTGAGGTTGAGCATTTTGCCATATGCTTGTTGGCCGTTTGTATATCTTCTTTTGAGAATTGTCTATTCATGTCCTTAGCCTGCTTTCGGATGGGATTGTTTATTTTTTTCTTGCTGATTTGTTTGAGTTCTTTGTAGATTCTGTATAGTAGTTCTTTGTCAGATGAATAAACAGTGAAGATTTTCTCTCACTCTGTGGGTTATCTGTTAATTCTGCTGATTATTTCTTTTGCCATGCAGAAGCTTTTTAGTTTAATTAAGTCCCATCTATTTATCTTTGTTTTTGTTGTGTTTGCTTTTGGGCTCTTGGTCATGAAGTCTTTGCCTAAGCCAGTGTCTAGAATGGTTTTCAAATATTATCTTCTAGAATCTTTATAGTTTCAAGTCTTAGATTTAAGTCTTTGATCCATCTTGAGTTGATTTTTTTAAGGGGTGAAAGATAAGGATCAAGTTTCATTCTTCTACCTGTGGCTTGCCAATTATCCCAGCACCATTTGTTGAATAGGGTGTCCTTTCCCCACTTTATGTTTTTGTTTGCTTTGTCGAAGATCAGTTGGCTGTAAGTATTTGGGTTTATTTCTGGGTCCTCTGTTCTGTTTCACTGGTCTATGTGCCTATTTTTATATCAGTGCCATGCTGTTTTGGTGACTGTGGCTTAGGGCATAGTTTGAAGTTGGGTAATGTGATACTTCCAGATTTGTTCATTTTGCTTAGTCTTACTTTGGCTATGTGGGCTCTTTTTTTGGTTCCATATGAATTTTCGGATTATTTTTTCTAGTTCTGTGAAGAATGATGGTGGTATTTTGATAGGAATTATATTGAATTTTTAGGTTGCTTTTGCAATATGGTCATTTTTTGCAACATTGATTCTACCCATTCATGAGCATGGGATGTGTTTCCATTTGTTTGTGTCATCTATGATTTATTTCAGCAGTGTTTTGTAGTTTTCCTTGTAAAAGTCTTTCATGTCGTTGGTTAGGTATATTCCTAAGTATTTTATTCGCAGCTATTGTGAAAGTGGTTGAGTTTTTTATCTGATTCTCAGCTTGGTCACTATTGGTGTATAGCAGAACTACTGATTTGGGTACATTAATTTTTTATCCGGAAACTTTTCTGAATTCATTTACCAGTTCTAAGAGCTTTTTAGATGAGTCTTTAGGGTTTTCTAGGTATACAGTCATATCATCAACAAATAGCAACAAGTTGACTTCCTCATTACAGATTTGGATGCCCTTTATTTCCTTCTCTTGTCTGATTGCTTTGGCTAGGAATTCCAGTACTGTCTTGAATAGAATTAGTGAAAGTGGGCATTCTTGTCTTGTTCCAGTTCTCACGGGGAATGCTTTCCACATTTCCCCATTCAGTATTATGAGTTTGTCATAGATGGCTTTTATTACCTTAAGGTATGTTGCTTTTATGACAATTTTGCTGAGGGTTTTAATCATAAATGGATGCTGGATTTTGTCAAGAGCTTTTTCTGCATCTGTTGAGATGATCATGTGATTTTTATTTTTAATTATGTTTATGGAGTATATCACATTTACTGACTTACATATGTTAAATGATCCCTGAATCCCTGGAATGAAACCCGCTTGATCATGGTGGAATTTTTTTTTTTTTTTGATATGCTGTTGGATTTGACCAGCGAGTATTTTCTTGAGGATTTTTACATCTGTGTTCATCAGGGATATTGGTCTACATTTTTCTTTTTTCTTGCTGTCCTTTCCTGGTTTTGGTATTAGGGTGATACTGGGTTCATAGAATGATTTAGGAAGGATTCCCCCTTTTTATATCTTTTGGAATAGTGTCAATATGATTGGTACCGATACTTCTTTGAGTATCTGATAGAATTCAACTGTGAATCCATCTGATACTGGACTTTTTTTTGTTGGCAGGTTTTTTTTTTTTTAATTACCATTTCAATCTTGCTGCTTGTTATTGTCTGTTCAGAAATTCTATACCTTCCTGATTTAATCTAGGAGTGTTGTATATTTCCGGGAATTTATTCATCTCCTCTTGATTTTTCAGTTTTTGCATGTAAAGGCATTTATAGTAGCCTTGAATAATCTTGTGTACTTCTGTGGTATCAGTATTAATATCTCCTGTTTCATCTCTAATTGATCTTATTTGGATCTTATTTCATTTCTAATTGATCTTATTTAGATCTTTTCTCTTCTTTTTTTGGTTAATCTCACTGATGGTCTATCCATTCTATTTATCTTTTCAAAGAACCAGCTTTTTGTTTCATTTATCTTTTGTATTTTTTTTTTGTTGTTGTTGTTTCAAGTTCATTTAGTTTTGCTCTGGTCTTCATTATTTCTTTACTTCTGCTGTGTTTGGGTTTGGTTTGTTCTTATTTCTCTAGCTCTAGAGGTGTGACCTTAAATTGTCCATTTGTGTTCTTTTAGACTTTCTGATGTAGGCATTTAACGCTATTGTAAAAAGAAATTAAATTTTGGGACCTCAAACTCGTTTAGCCGAAGAGAAAAGTCAAGCTGGGAACTGGTTCACACAAATCTGCCTCCACTTTAGGTTTCTAAATAAGATGACTACAAGATGAAAAGCAACATGACTCCCCCATATTTTGCCCACAAGGAAATGCCTGGTGAGCTTTAAAACTTCATCGTGCCAATGCAAATTGATAGCTTATCTTTACAGGTGCAGTCACCCTGGCCCAGCCAGACACAAATGTACATCTGATTGTTTCCCTACCCCATTTTGTCTGTGTTATCTTATGTAAAATGCACACTCCCCACATTTTTCCTCTGCTCCTTTTGTTTATGTGAAAACTGTGTGCTTCTCAATATACCACCCTTTCCCCTTTAAATTTGGAGCCCTCAACATCATCTTTGGAGAAAGGCATAGACCTGTCTCCCAGGCACGTCCTTAACTTTGGCAAATAAATTTCCTAAAATGATTGAGGCTTGTCTTGTCATTTTCCTCGATTGACGCTATGAACTTTTCTCTTAGCAACACTTTTCCTGTATCCCAGATGTTTTGATAAGTTGTGTCACTATTACTGTTCAGTTTAAAGAATTTTTTTGAGACAGAGTATTGCTCTGTCACCCAGGCTGGAGTTTGTGGCACAATTTCAGCTTACCACAACCTCCGCCTTCCGGGTTCAAGTGATTCTTGTGCCTCAGTCTCCCAAGTAGATGGAACTACTACAGGCATGCACCACCACGCCTGGCTAATTTTTGTATTTTTAGTAGAAACGAGGTTTCATTATGTTGGCCAGGCTGGTCTCGAATTCCTGAGCTCAGGTTATCCGCCCAGCTCAGCCTACAAAAGTGCTGGGATTTCAGGCATGAGTCACTGCACCCGACCCAGTTCAAATAATTTTTAAATTATCATCTTGATTTCATTGCTGACCCAACAATCATTCAGGAGCAGTTTACTTAACTTCCATGTATTTACATGATTTTGAGTGTTCCTTTTGGAGTTGATTACCAATTTTATTCCACTGTGGTCTGAGAGAGTACTTGATATAATTTCCATTTTCTTAAATGTACTGAGACTAGTTTTGTGGTTTATCATATGATCTATCTTGGAGAATATTCCATGTGCTGATGAATAGAATGTATAGTCTATAGGTTATTGGGTACAATGTTTTGTAAATATCAGTTAAGTCCACCTGTTGTACTGTATAGTTTAAGTCCATTGTTTCTTTGTTGACTTTCTGTCATGATGACCAGTCTGGTGCTGTCAGTGGAGTGGTATTAAAGTCCTCCACTATTATTGTGCTGCCATCTATGTCATTTCTTAGATCTAGCAGCAATTGTTTTATAAATTTGGGAACTCCAGTGTTAAATGCCTGTATATTTAGAATTGTGATATTTTTCTGTTGGACAAGTCTTTTTATCATTATATAATGTCTCTCCTTGTCTTTTTTAAACAGATGTAGCTTTAAAGTTTGTTTTGTCTGACAAGAATAGCTACTCCTGCTTGCTTTCGGTGTCCATTTGCATAGAATATCTTTTCCCACTCCTTTACTTTAAGTTTATGTGAATGCTTATGTGTTAAGTTAGTCTCCTGAAGATAGCAAAAATTTGCTTGGTGAATTCTTATCCATCCAGCCATTCTGTATCTTTTAAGTGGAGCATATAGGCGATTTACATGCAATGTTTGTATTAAGATGTGAGGTACTATTCTATTCATCACGCTATTTGTTGCCTGAATACCTTGGAATTTTTTCAATGTGCTGTGTCTCATAGGTCTTGTAAGATTTATGGTTTAAGGATGTTCTATTTTGGTGTGTTTTGAGGATTTGTTTCAAGATTTAGAGCTCCTTAGCAGTTCTTGTAGTGCTTGCTTGGTAGTGGTGAATTCTCTCAGCACTTGTTTGTCTGGAAAATATTGTATCTTTCTTTCATTTATGAAGCTTAGAGTCACTGGATACAAAATCCTTGGCTGATAATTGTTTTGTTTAAGGAGGCTAAATGTAAGACTCCAATCCCTTCTAACTTATAGGGTTTCTGCTAAGAAATCTGCTGTTAATCTGATAGGTTTTCCTTTACAGGTTTACCTGATGCTTTTGCCTCATAGCTCTTAAGATTCTTTCCTTCATCTTGACTTTAGATAATCTGATGAATATGTGCCTAGGTGATGATGTTTGTGTGATGAATTTCCCAGGTATAATTTGAGCTTCTTGTATTTGGATGTCTGCATCTTTAGCAAGGCTGGGGAAGTTTTCCTCAATTATTCCCTTAAATATGTTTCCAAAGTTTTAGATTTCTCTTCTTCCTCTGGAACAGCAATTATTCTTAGGTTTGGACATTTAACATAGTCCCAAATTTCTTGAAGGCTTTGCTCACTTTTTAAAATTCTCTCTTTTTTTTTTTTTTGTCTTTGATGGATTAGGTTAATTTGAAAGCCTTCTCTTAAAGCCGTAAACTTCTTTCTTCAGCTTGTTCAGTTCTATTGCCGAGACTTTCTAGTGCATTATGCATTTCTCTAAGTGTGTCCTTGATTTCCAGAAGTTGTGATTGTTTTCTATTTATGCTCTCTATTTCACTGAAGAATTTTTTTCTTATCCTTTATCATGTTTTGGATTTCTTTAAGTTAGACTTTACCTTTTTCTAGTTCCTCCTTGACTAGCTTAATAATTGACCTTCTGAATTCTTTTTCTGGCAATTGAGAGATTACATCTTGATTTGGATCCATTGCTGGTGAACTGGTATGATCTTTTGGGGTGTTAAAGAACCTGGTTTTGTCATATTACCAGAATTGTCTTTTTGGTTCCTTCTTATTTGCTTAGACTATGTCAGAGGGAAGATCTGTGTTCAAGGGCCGTTGTTCAGATTCTTTTGTCGCATGGGGTGCTCCCTTGATGTGGTGTTCTCCCCCTTCCCCTAGGAATGTGGCTTCCTGAGAGCAAAACTTTAGTAATTGTTTTTGCTCTTCTGGGTCTCGCCACCCAGCAGAGCTACCAGTGGAGCTACCAGCTCCAGGCTGGTACTGGAGAGTGTCTGCAAAGAGTCCTGTGATGTGATCTGTCTTCAGGTCTTGCAGCCATGGATACCTGCACCTGCTCTGGTGGAGACAGCAGAAGTGAAGTGGACTCTTCAAAGGTCCTTGGTTGTATTTTTGCATAGTGCACTGGTTTCATGTTGGTTTGCCTCCAGCCAGGAGTTGGCGTTTTCAAGAGTATATCAACTGCAATCCTAGAGGGAGGATGCAGACTTGCACTAGGATTCTCAGGTGGTGGACAGAGCCATAGAGTTCCCAAGAGATTATGACCTTTGTCTTCAGCTACCAGGGCAAGTAGCGAAAGACCATCAGGTAGGGGCAAGGATAGGTGTGTCTGAGCTCTGCTTCTCATTGGGTGGGGCTTGCTGCTGCTGCTGTGGGGGATGGGGTGTGGTTACTAGTTCAATGGAGTTATGTTCCCAAGGGATTATGGCTGCTCTGCTGAATCATACAGGTCATGGGGAAGTGGGGGAAAGCCAGCAGTCATTGCCCTAGCTAGGCTCCTGTGCAGCGAACATTCCTAAAGGCTGGTCTCACTCCCACTGTGACCTGCCAACAGCATCAAGTCTATTTCCAGGCAACCTGTGACCAGGGCTGAGAACTTGCTCCAGACCATGAGCCTCCCTGTTGAGAAAGCAAGCCAATTCAGTTTTTTGGCAACTGGGGGAGCCTGTAGTGGGGATCCATTTCATTCAAAGGGTCTGTAGATTCTCTCAGAATTCCTGGTATGTTCCTGTGGTAGTTCTTGTAGCCAAAGTTTACGATGTAAGACTCCACACAAGCTCTGTCCGTCCAAGTGGGAGTTGCGAGCTAGTCCTGCCTCCTATTCTCCATCTTTATCTGGAGTCCTACTTTATGCATTTTTGATCAGATACAAATGTTACTCATGGGGTAATTAGATTGATGGTATTCCCATAGATTATGGCAAAATTACTTAAGAATTGTTGGTAAGTACTGCATATTGCCACACGGCCGTTGGAAATCTAAAGAGGACAAAATAAAATATATGCGTATCTATGAATATTCTCTGTCAAAAGATAAAACAAACAAACAAAATAAAATAAGTAAGCATAATTAACAACTTTGAAATTTTTACTTTGCAGAAGGGAGAAATAGTCTGCCCACCATGTGAAGAGATTCATGAATATAATGACAATATTAAAATGAATAATTCTTAGCATTTTATATCTTCCTTGAATAAGAACACAAAGAAGAGCAATCTATGCAATTAAAATATAATTAAACCCTTGCCAACTATTATAAAAAATAGGTTACAGAACACTTGGAATATTTAAGCATATGCAAATTTGAAAAGCAGGATACTCATAGGAAGAAAATCAATAAATTGAGGTAATCATTTATAATTGTTTTTGAAAGATTGTGCAGGATTTAAGAAATAGTATAAACTTTACATATATATTTATTTATTTTAGCCATTTTAGGTAGTAGGAAGTGATAACCCATTGTGATTTTGACTTTTTATTTTTAAATTTTTTTGAGACAGTCTTGCTCTGTCACCCAGGCTAGATTCCAGTGTTCAAGCAATTCTCCTGCTTCAGCCTCCTGAGTAGGTGGGATTACAAGCATGTGCCACCACACCCTGCTAATTTTTGTATTTTTAGTAGAGATGGGGTTTTGCCATGTTGGCCAGTCTGGTCTTGAACTCCAGACCTCAAGTAATCCACTTGCCTCAGCCTCCCAAAATGCTGGGATTACAGGCCTGAGCCACCATGCCTGGTCACAAATAGTATAAGCTTTAAATAAAGGGTATCACTGATCCCATAAAAGGTACAAACTGCAATAAAATTTTCCTGTTTTTCTGGTAGCAAATGGTCATTAAATACAATTTATGAAACTTATGAAAGAAAATATTTACAAATACAGTGAAAAATGTTTTAAATATTGTATAGGATTATTTAAAGTATACAGTCCTGTGTCACTGATGGGGATACATTCTGAGAAATGCATATTTCTGAGAAATGCAGCATTAACCACTTTTGGCTTTTTTAGACTTTAAAACATCAGTTAAAAATGTATTAGGCAATTTTGTTTTGTAAACATCATAGAATGTACTTACACAACTCTAGATGATATAGCCTACTCTACTCCTAGGCTATATGATATAGCCTATTGCTCCTAGGTTACAAATCTATACAGCATGCTACTGTTCTGAACGCTGTAGGCAATTGTAACACAATGGTATTTGTGTATCTAAACATATGTAAACATGGAAAAGGTACAGTGAAAATATGGGATGATAACTTAATGTGACCACCACTAAATATTCAGTGCATTGACTAAAATGTCATTATACATGTATACACGACAGCATATCCATTTTATGAGTTAATCATGTCACATTTGATTTTTAACTTTAGTCATATCCAATTAAGAGGACAAAATTTGGCATATGATTCAGCTGATAATTGATTGAATACAATTATAATGACATCAAAATGATGTCCATAAATTAATGTCTATTTGGATCACCTCTATAATTTTCTCATTTATTAAATTTTAACTAAATGATTTAAGATGTCTTAATTTCTTATGTTTATTTAATAATTATTTTTATCACCAAAATATTGTTAATGAAAAATAAAAACAAATATCTTGTTCAATTTTACCTATATGGCACTTTTACCTGAGACAACAACTAATAGTATGTTAAATTTGACCAGCGTCTGTTTAAGCAGAGTAAAATTCACTAATCCAAAGATCTGAACAAATACTGACCATAAGAATAAAATCTTTGAATTTCTTTTTCTTTTCTTTCTTTTTTTTTTTTTCTTTGAGATGGAGTCTCGCTCTGTCACCCAGGCTGGAGTGCAGTGGCACAATCTCTGCTCACTGTAACCTCTGCCTCTCGGGTTCAAGCAATTCCTCAGTTCCCGCCTCAGCCTCCTGAGTAGCTGTGATTACAGGTGCCCACCACTATGCCTGGCTAATTTTTGTATTTTTTAGTGGAGTCGGGATTTTGCCACATTGCCCAGGCTGGTCTTGAACTCATGACCTTAAGTGATCTGCCCACTTCAGCCTCCCAAAGGGCTGGGATTACAAGCGTGAGCCACCGCTCCCAGCCTAATGTCTTAAACTTTACCTTTCCAGCATTTGGGATCTTTCTTGGGTTTTAGGTGGATGCCTTTCTCCCTTCCTGCTATCCTTTCTCTTTCTTTCCTTCTTTTTTTTCTGTTTGTAATATTTATGTACTTTTAAATCTTTTAACTAAATTAAAGCAAAATAGTCACTGAACTCTTTAGATGGTGGCAAAGAACATATGCTGTGAGACTGAAACCCTCTTATCCTTAATTTTTCTAAAAATTTTTATTCATTTTAAAGTAAATAAATGGATTCTACTTTCTACTTTGTGTATTTCTAGAAGGCACCATTCATTTTCCATTAATGTATTTTCTTTCTTGATTAAAAAAAAGACTAGGACTTCTGCTCCAACATGATTTCTAAAAGAGACTTAAGAAAATATAACACATGATTTTAGAGAAAACTAGAAAATATGTTCATAGTTTATTGCTGTAAGAACAGAAATACATCGCAAACTAAATATTTTTACTATGATATGGGCTTACATAACTATATAAACTATAACTATGTGTACTATTTATAGAAAATACATAGTATATGTGGTATATAGAGCATATGTTATATATATGGTTATAAGACAATTCAAATATAATATCTGACAAAAGCATGAAAAAATTTTTTTAAAATCCATTTACAAGTACAAAAAATAATACAAGGAAAAAGAAAAACACATTGAAGATTTAAGACCTAAATTTTTACCTTGATTTTCTCTATATAGTGATCATCTTCTTTTACTTTAAATTTGTTACTTTTTCTTTTTCAAATTTTCTAAGGTTTCTAAACAATGAAATATTCATATTTTTTAAAAGATTAAAACAAATATTTATTAATTTTGCAAGAAAAAAATCCAACCTTTTAAAAGAAAGAGTATATATTTATAATTTAATACCTCAGATCTCAATTTAAAAAAGACCTGCATCATCCTTCTTCTTGACTCTAAATACTTATTAACATTTCAAAAGTTTGCCTTTACTTTTGAGAAGTTGGATCAAACTATCATTAATATAGAACTTTTCTTGAAACCAATCAAAAGTACTTCTATTGTTTCTTATAATATTGTCATAACTAAAATTTTTCCAATTTTAATAGCATGTAATGTACATACAATAAAATTTATTTTTTTTAGTATGTGGTACTGTAATCTTGGTAGTCAGTCCCTTTCCTCATTCTGTCCCTGTTAATCACTGACCTATTTTATTTTCCTATAGTTTTGGCTTTTATAGAATGTCATGTAAATGTAATTATAAAATATGTAACATTTTGAGTCTGCCTTCTTTTATTAAACATAATTTTTTGAGGTCAATCTATGTTATTGTCTATATCAGTACTTCATTACTTTCTATTTAAGTTTAGTGTTTCAGTGTATGGTTTCCAGTTTATTTATTCATTCCCAAAATGAGGGACATCTGGGTTGTTTTCGGTCTTTTGTGATTATGAGGAAGGCCACTATAAATATCTGTGTGCAGGTTTGTGTGCGAACATAGGCTTTCATTTCACTGAAGTAGATATCCAAGATTGAGAGTGATGTGGCTTTGGGTAAATAAAATCCAAACTGTTTTCTAAAGTTATGCAATTTTTAAAAAGTTTTCACTAACGCTTCTTGAGAGCTGCAATTGCTCTACATTCTCACCAGCTCTCAGTAGTATTATTTTTTCTCATTTTATTATCTTTTAATATAAAATTTTCAGAGATGGGGTCTCACTATGTTGCCCAGGCTCGTTTTGAGCTATTGGGCTCAAGTGATCCTCCTACCTCAATCTCCCAAAGTGCTAAGATTACAGACATGCATCACCACACTCAGCCTCATTCTTAGGATAAACAATTCTAATAGTGGTATTTTACTGATTTTTAAGTTGCGTTTTCCTAAAGACTAATGATATTGATCACGTATTTGAAATTTAAAACCTAAATAAAAATATTTTGAACATGTTGTTGATTTTCATTTTAGATATTTATTACTTTTCTGCATTTTTTTTTCCTTCTATTTCTGCTCATTCAGCAAGGTAAATGTTGTACTTTGTTTCCTCAGAGAAAGCGTTTGATCGGGTTGAAAGCAGAAGGCACTTTAGAAACTTACCGGCTTGTTTGCCCCAAACCGAAGCCTTTTGAGATGATGATATGGTTTGTCTGTGTCCCCACTCAAATCTCATCTTGAATTGTAATTCCCATAATCCTCATGTGCTGTGGGAGGGACCAGGTGGAGATAATTGAATCACAGGGCAGTTTCCCCCATACTGTTCTCATGATAGTGAGTGAGTTCTCACAAGATCTGATGGTTTTATAAGGGCCTTCCCCCTTCACTCGGTTTCCATTCTGTCTCCTGCTGCCCTGTGAAGAGATGCCTTCTGCCCTGATTGTAAGTTTCCTGAGGCCTCTCCAGCCATATGGAACTGTGAGTCAATCAAACCTCTTTTCTTTATGAATTACCCAGTCTTGGGTATTTCTTCATAACAGCATGAGAATGGACTAAAACAGATGTATAGAGTTTGACAAAGAAAAGCATTTCTTCTACATGAGTGTATTCCCCCAGGATAGGTAGAAGAAAGTTTTCTGGTGTCCTGAATAGTGAAAACTTGATTACTTTTCCGAAAAACATCCAAAGATGCTTGGCTGAGAGAGAGCTTCTTCCATTATGTATTTAGAAAGGTGGGTCTAAAAGTGCTAGTGTTCTTAACCTTGTAAAAGATTCCAGTTTCCCTGGTGTGGCAAGGCAGCTTTGGAGCTTCTAGACCTCAAGGCACCAATTTTAATGTGAAGCAGTATTTCTTAGCTGTGACCTGATGACATGTGTGTGCCTGGATAAATAAGAAAAACCAGGTCCCTTCTCAAAGGCTTGATACTCTTTGAGATTCCAGAACCTTGACAAGACACAGTATGTCTAAGGAGCGACTGTGCTTCACATAAGAATCTGGTTGATTTTCCATTAATACGGAGGTAAAAAGCTAAGCTGGTTTATAAAAAATAAAGCAATCTCATATTTTCCTCCCATGAATTTCTCTATTGCAATTCATAAAGCCAAAAACTGTACCAGTAACTACATTATTTTTATTTTAGCCAATGGTCTCACTTTTTTCTTCCTCAAAGAGAAATTTGATGATGATAATTACATTTTGTCTTCTTTGGAAAAGTGGCAAATGCAGCCACAACAATATGACCCAGTCATGCATGGATTTTTAAAAAATTGTACTTAGCATTTGGTTTATTTAGCATCGTCTTAAGTAAATCTCTGTGTGTCAGATTTGAAATTGTCAGAAATGTTCACAAGAGAAAATGAAGGCCAGAGTTTTAAAGTAGTAACTTCTGTTGTTTATTATACATTTCAAAACCAGTTGTTAATTATCAAATATGAATGTTTTAGATGATAAGTATTGTCTGTTGAAGAATGCACTTTTTGAAAATCATATAACTGTTATGACAGCGTAAATGTTTATTTCGCTCTGATGAAATCAGAAATCATGCTTTCTTCTTTAAATAAAGATGTCTAAAATATTCTATTTATGCCAAGCAATTATCTTAAGTATTCAATACATATTTGAATAATATTTTTATTGAAATATGCACAAAAGTTTGAAGAACACTTTGCATCATAACCTTTCATATTACCTTACTTTTTTATAAGCTAAATGAAAACTTTTGAAAATAAAGAATAATATATTTGATAAGTATAGAAAATATTCCTATATATAAATTGGATTTTACTAATAATTTATTATTCAACCCATTCTAATTTTTACATCAATGTAATCTTTGATATTATGATAGATACATGTATAATATTTTCACACATGATATTGTTTTTCTTGAATGTTAACATAGATCATTAAACTTTTTACTCTAAATGGCAAGTTGAGTGATCAAAGTTGATCTGTATTTGACATAAATTTTACTTGGGCACAATAAACACTAAAATGAAAAATTGTATATGAATTTGAATAGTTTTCCATTTCCACAGTAAATGCTTTATTGGAGTTTTCAACTGCTAGTTCATAGGCAGTTATCAGACTGGCCACATAAGAACAATGTGAAGAACTTGTTAAAGATGTTTGATTTCTATATGTAGTGGTTGTGATTCAATAGGTCTGGTGTTAAATCTAGGAATCCATATTTTAATAACTCTTCAGAGTTTTCAAACTTCAAATGGTGTTGCTAAATGGCCTGTTTACTTTTTACCCTGTACTTGTAAGGAACACTTTAAACCAATCAGTTTTCCAAAGTTGGTAGTAAATGGTATCTACTTTGGAGAAAAACCTGAACAAAATAAACTATACTTTTTGACAGGAAAAATAGGATCAACTTCTTCCTTTTTACTTTTTATAAAGATCAAGCTTCCATATAGGTACTCGCTGGAAATTAGTTTCCTGAAAAGTTCTCCTCATTGCTTCTAAGATTTTGTTGCGTGTGTCCTACTGAACAAGTCATTCGGTGTTCTTTTCAGGTTCTCCTTTCCTAACCATGTCACAGTGATTGCTTCAGAAGGATCACTGACTGACACTGATGTCTTACAGTGGCCCTATGGAGAAGTCTCTTTCTTTATGGTTTTATATTAGTGCTTGTGGTTCACACAGCTCTCTAGAAGACCCCACACTGCTGTACTAGACTCTGGCTGCCCCTAAACCCCACCACTTCTGTGTGCCTAAAGCTGCCTTCTCTTCACTGTGAACCAGTGGAAGCTTGGAGAAGTTGCTCACCCACCCCTGCATCTCTCTAGATGGCCACGAGCAAGAATCCTACTCACATCAGAATTGCTGCAGGTCTCTCTCAGAGATCACTCCAAAGCATACCAGAGTGATCTTCTTCTGAAGAACATTAATCTTTAAGATATGAATTCCTTTTGACAAAGCCCTGGAATTTGACTTTGTATATATCCCCAGTCTTAGTTAATCAGTCATGGTGATTATCCAATAATCCAGTAATAAGCTGAAAAATACACTAAATAGTGTAACATTATTTTAGTGTGAATGATTTTAATATAGGAAAATGAATAAAGACTCTCAAGGAGAGAGATTTCAAATATATACAAATGTATATATTAAAATGTATATATTAAAAACCAGAAAGAAATTATTAAAATAGTGTGAATGAATGCATTAGCTGAGAAATTCACTGTCCTGACAGCAATGCTATCACAAATGATAAAGACAAATCCCTCTTAAAGACAATGGAAGAAACCTGGTTTGTAATTTAAAACACATGGATGTCAGAAGACAAACAGGACTGTCTAAAATACTCACGAATATAATTTTCTTTATGAACTTGCTTCTGCTGGAGAATGTGGGTGGGACAGTTGTCATAGATGCCAGATGTCAGCCTTTTGCTGTTGGCCCCATTTGCATTGACACCTACTATTACATGGTACAGGAGCAGCTATCATTTGTAATGCATAATACTTCTTGTCTGCATAGCCTGTCTTGAAGTCGCAGGAAGCTCTGTGTTGTTCCCCATGAGTCAAGTTTTATTCCTTCCATACAGTGTATGTATTCACTCTTAACAGAAGTTCCCTCCAAAGAATACATTTAAATGGCTGTGGCCAGTCAGTGAATACTTAGTTTCAGAGTATTACACTTGTTTGGTTGACTCCTTTTGTCTTTCTCATTATGTTTTGACTTTTGTTAGAAAAGCTACAGATAATGAGATCCACAGAAGTTGTACCACCTGTCATCTTTAGGCTAAGCCTTACTGACAGAAGAGCTGAATATTAAAACTTTGAGAAAAGTATGTTAGTGGGAAGAAACTTGGAAGATTTTTGTGGTGATGATAAATGATATACGGTGCCTTCCTATACCCAAATGATTTACTCTTTGAGCCAGAGTTCCATTTCAGCATACCTATTGGAAAGATGATAGTGTAAATATGGGGTCAGTCTCAATTGTGTGAAGAACTGGAAAGAAAATAACAGATGGATAGTTATTTTAAGTGAATTGGAACTAAAAATAATACAAAATCCTTCTAAAGGCTAGAAATAAACCGTTAAATGCTGCTCTTATTTTCATGTTAGCAAGTAGCCCCAATTTACCTTCTACTTGGTGCTTTTATAATATTTAAACAGTACAATAATTATTCTCCTTAATCTTTTAGAGAACAATTGAGCAATTATTTAATTTACCACAGCTTTGTAAACATTTTTAAAAAGATACAAACAAATCACAGAATGAGTAAAGAGCTCACAATAATATGTTTCAGGAAAGTAAAAACATGATATCTTGGAGGGAAAAATTCAAGGACAAAAATCACTGATGTTCTTATATTATTTCACATATGCATGTTGCAGAAGTCATAAAGACTCTTTTAATAATATTCTTAGATTATTTATTTGCCTCCAGTCATCTTCAATTGTCAACCTTTTCCTCAAACAGTAGTGCATTGAAAACTTTTATTTTTAAAGAAAATTTGAAAGTGTTAACTGATTAAACTAATTTTCTGTTTGAGGATAATCCATGAAGCTAAAATAATGCTACTTTGAATGATGGCAAAAGAACAATAAGACAATTGAATATTTTGTCTTTTTTCTAGATCAAACATCAAACTGCCAAAGACAGAAAATTATTTATTGAGGTATGTTATTTGACAAACTATTAAAAGGTACCTTTGATAGTATTTATTTCTTTAAACTACTTTTGTATGTTCAAACAAATGTGTGCTTAAGAATCTTAATGTTCCAAATTCACTTCTGTTTAAAAAAAGCTTATGATTAAAAGGTAATAGGGCACAGTTATCAGAATCATGGGCTTTGGGTTAGACCTGTGATCTAATTTTGTCATACCACTCACTAACATGAGTTTCAGAGTAACTCATGTAATCTTTCCAAATCTATTTTTCTTATCTATAAAACGGCAGTGTGGTGAGATTTGCATTGGATATCATATTTAAAGCACATAACTTGGCCGGGCACGGTGGCTCAAGCCTGTAATCCTAGCACTTTGGGAGGCCGAGACGGGCGGATCACGAGGTTAGGAGATCGAGACCATCCTGGCTAACACGGTGAAACCCCGTCTCTACTAAAAAAATACAAAAAACTAGTCAGGCGAGGTGGCAGGCGCCTGTTGTCCCAGCTACTGGGGAGGCTGAGGCAGGAGAATAGCGTGAACCCGGAAGGCGGAGCTTGCAGTGAGCTGAGATCTGGCCACTGCACTCCAGCCTGGGCGATAGAGCGAGACTCCGCCTCAACAACAAAAAAAAAGCACATAACTTTACAAATATTTGCAAATGTCATTAAACATATACATAAAATACTAATACGTGTAAATAGTGAGCATTAGATTAGTTAGATATTAGAATAGTGTTTACTATTTTTATTCAATAATTTTATGTTTCATGATGAAAGAAACATATCATCTGTCTGGACAAAAAATACTTTGATGGTCGAAACGACATTTGAAATAGTTCTTTGAAAGTGTCTGAGCCTGGGCTGCTACAGAAAATACTATGGACTAGGTCACTTAAACAATAAATATTTATTTTTCACAGTCCAGGATCTGGGAAGTCTGAAATCATGTTGCCAGCATGATTAGGTTCTTGGCAAAAACTCTTTTTCTGGTTTATCAATCAAACTGGGTCATTTTTGACTGTGAAAGAGTGAGCTGTTAAAATTTGTATCAGAATTGTTTAGGACAAACAATATGGTCTCATCGGTTAGAATGCACTGTTTTGATACAAACTGCTAACTATATGGTTGTCTAAAATAGATATCTTTATCTTGGATAACTCTTCCAAGATAAAGACATTTTTGTTCCACAGTTTAGGACATTTGTCCTAGGAGTCTGACAGGTATGTATAGATTTGTAAAACCAAACCTAAAACTGTTCATTTACTTCACTTCTACTCCCACAGTAGGATAAATTAGCTCTTCTTCTTTTATTTTCGATTTCAGGAATGACCCCACTATTTATGCAATTTTAAGCAGACAAGGAGAATCTCCAGGGACTATAGGAATTAATCAACTTGAGCAATCAGCCTATTTTACAGCCTCCTGCCTTGTAGACTACTTTTTCCAAAACTCTGTGTGGCATGTGGTCACCTAGTTGGTTGGAACCAGCTCCTGACAGACCCCAGCAACTGACAGATGAACCTGAGTGAACTTTCCTCATTATCATGCTAAAGTCTCCATCCCGAGAGGAACTATAGCATCATTACCAGAACATGCGACCTTTGTGCTGGCATAAAGACTCACTGCCTCTAAGCAACTGGGACCCGTCCGGTCCATGTGATGATGCTCACTCTCCTCTCTCCATAGCTCCATAAACTCTCTCAGGGAGACACTACTTTGGGGAATGCTTCCTTACTTGTGCTAAGTAATAAAATTCCTATTGATTAAAAATCTGCATTCTTGTGGATTTGTTTGTTACTGGACAAGTGAGTGAATTCATTTTTTTTTCAGGTTAGTCATCAAAATAAACTTTGTGGATATGATTGTATATTACTTCTTCTTTCATTCTCATATCTCCATTTATATTTATGTTCTGTTAATTCTACACTCCTAAAGAATTAAACTTTATCTTCCAAAAGATCTATTATGGCCTTTTACAATGTCCTTATAATGTTCTATGAGGACTATTGAAGTAGCTGCGTAATTAATATCTCCATCTTGGGTTTGTAACCTTTTTGTTCATTTTCCAGCCTTCTATCAAAGTAAGTCTTTCTCAAATACAAATCTGGTCATATTTGTCCCATGCTTATATCTCTTTGATTACTTCCTATTGTCTACTAAAAAATATTCAAATGTTTGGCTTGAGAAACACGATCTTCTTGATGATTTTGCTGGCCTTTTCATCTTCATTTTCTACTTGTGACCCCTTGAATCTACCAAACCAGTTGTAATAAAGCATGCTTTTCTTCATCATTTGCTACCGTTTTATGGAATGTTTTATCCTTAGCCCTCGATTTCCCTTATATCTTCTCTTTGTAGATCAAGTTCAAGCAATATGTTCTCTGTGAAGTTTTTCCTGACTGGTCCTAATGCAACCACCTCTCAAAGTATGTTAATAGCACAACTTCCCTTTACATAACTCCATGCTATACAGACATCTGTTACATTACCTACAGTATATTTTCATGTTTTTTCCTCTTACTATCCTGTAAGATCTCTAAGACTATCACTCATTTTTGTAATATCAAAAATGCAAGTTATATCTGGTATATAATGAGTGACTAAAACATTTGTTGAACGATTTTACATGTGTGTCTAAAATGCAATGTTGGTTCCTGGAGATTTCAAATACTTGACTGAACATTTTCTAGTTTATAGGCATAATTTAGTAAGTATAAGACTATATAATTCAATGTATTAGTAAACTATCATCTTTGTGAGCAATCATATATTTGTTCATCAAATACTTATTAAACGTCTACTATTGTATTTTGCAGGTACCACATTATATTTGCAAAATTTGTATTTAAAAATTGCATAGTCTTCACTCTTAGAAAGTATTGGATATGACTAACTTAATGATTCTATTTTCATGCCATATGTGATAAAATGAAGCATAGGGTGTTACATGTGTATATAAGTAGAACATCCAAATTAAACTGGATGCATCTTGAGTTAAGTGTTGAAGGAGTTAGATAGATGAAGAAGGGGAGATAAAACTACAATACCTTATGAATGTGTTTGGGGAAACTATATTCCATACCTTTTAAGCCTATATGCCAAATATATTGATATACTTATATGCATTTTAAGTGAAAACAAGTGGCAATTTCATTTTACAACATTTTAAACTCATGATCTCATGAGACTTAGTATCATGTAAGCCAATGAAGCCCAATGTATAATCCACATAAAAATGATGTCCATTCTGCTTAAGGAACTACTAGCCAGAAATAAATCACTTTTCAGTATAGTCTGCTTTGGGTAGTTAACAGGTGAAAGTATGGATTCTCCCCCGGATTGATTAACTGATTAGTATTTTCAGGAAGAAGAAGCAATAAAAGTAGTACATAAAAGATAAATATACCTGTCAGAAAAACAAGAAGAAACCATATCAAGGTATTATCATTAGCCTCTCCCTAATCAGAAAATGATAGGACATGCAAAACATCTGTCTCCCTTTATTGGGTATTGTCTTTTCCACGTACTGAGAGTAATCTGAGCTACTCAGAGATGAAATAGGGTTTTATGTCTGGGATAGGATGCTTCTTATAAAAACTGGTCCAAAATCTAATCTGTGATTGTATTCCCAGAATTTTATAGCTGGTTAAGATTTTAACAGTCCTGTCATTTCTCAGCGTAATTTCCCAAACATGCCTAGTCATAAAAATGTATCTGGGTTACTCATTAAAGTTACCATTACAAGATGTCTTCTCTGGAGTTTAAGTAATGAGATTTGGGGTGGTGCCCAGAAGTTTTTATTTTAAAAACAACCCAGGTGTTTCCCAAATTTTAGTAGTGATGAAGTTATCTTAGATTCTTGTTAGTTATGCAAATACTAATGAGACTCATTAGATCAGAACCTGCAGGGAAGTGCCTGTAAAGCTGTGTATTTAACAAGCTTCCTAGATGTATCTAATCATCAGGGAAGCTTGGGCAACACTGATTAGTTTAATCACCTTATTTTATAAGCTGAGTAAATTGACAAGTTTAGGGTAACACAATGAGGAAACTGGAAAAAATGACATTTTTTTTTTGTGAGGTAGATATTTTGATTTTCATAATTTTTTGTGGGAAAGAAAGAAAAAATTCAGGTGTTCAAGGCTTGCCAGAATAAAGAAACTAGAACATAGTAGACTAAGAAATTGTACCCATCTTTTCTGATCTTGTATGACTTATTTTTTCATAATATATCTTCCCATGACTTAACAGGCATATGTTACAAAAATTTTGTTACTATTAATGCAATGTTAAAGTAGTATTGAATTACTATTAATGCAACATTAATGCAATATTGAATTATAATCATTATAATACTCGCACTACCAACCAATGATGCAATTCTTAAGTGGGAGATAAAGGACGTAGATTCAGAACTAGTAGACTGGAAATTGTGCATAGGAATCCTATTAGCATGTGTTGGAAAGGTAGAAGGAAAATAGATTCTCTCATGTTTTGACCTCTGCCTATAAAGTGCATTTCTTTCTATGTTTGCACCAATTTCCCTCCTTCATTCCACACTTACTAGTTCATTTTCTAGTTAGGAGATGTGTCCAATGTAGTTGGTCAGAGTTGGAGACAATTCTTTGAGCCATTTTCATGATTGTATTTCTATAAGGAATGAGCTGCAAATGTGGGGCTTGATATCTCTTCCAGCTCTCTTGACCTGTTGCTAATTGGTAAATTAGACCTGATATTCTGCCCCAGAAACACAGGCTTTGCAGTTTAAAAGGAAAGAGCAGGATAACTCTCTAACTAGTGTGATCCACACCAGAGCTACTCACCTGGGTCATATGTGCATCCTATGCAAGGGTATGCAGACAAAGCCATATATGTGATGTATACTATTATTTTCTATAAGTGTATTACAGGAAAAATTTGTGTTTGAATATATCCAGTGATAGAAGAGTATTGCTTCAAGAGATTGCAGTTCATTTTTTAGAGAGCTTTGATCGTTAAAAAAAAAAAAAGTCTTTCTGTAAGATACTAATATTTGCCTTGGCTTCCAAATTTGGTACTACTTTTATTCTCTGGAACTTCTATCAGTTATATCCCTCCAGTTATTAAAGTTATTGAAGCTATTAAGTTATAGCTCTCCTCATATCTTACTCCAATCCTCATAACACCCTTCAATGGATTACTTATCTCAAGTTTTAATTCCAGACAAGTATACACAGAGAGATTAAGTTTTTTTATTTTATTACAGTTTTTAAATGTTAGATTTAATTCTAAAACCCAGGCTAGTCTAAAGTAAAGTTCTATTCATTTAAATGACAATTTCATATGGCTAAACTTATTTTTTCTACAGATTTTTCTCTTGGGATTAAACAAATGTTTCTTTAAAGACTAAATTAAATATATACACATTAAAATGTTAAATATTCTGACATGGCTATCAAAGACATATGGTTGTTGTCTCTCTCTACATATATATAAATTTATAATATATACCTATATAATAATATATAAAACATACACACACTTGTCTACATACTATCTACTACAGTATATAGTATATACTTTACACTAAACTATATATACCATATACACACATGAAGTATTTAGACATTGATATATACACACACACATACATATATAGAAGCAGTGTAAATTGGGGAAAATGGGAAAAAGTAGGATGGTCACCATATGGCTTGGTTATTCAAGTAAGAATATTAACAGTTAAACATGTATACCTATGTTTATGGTTTTATAGAAGTATTAAATATCAAACAAAAGGCCATATCTATTAGTGAAGATGAGACATCTTGTGGTAGTTTTTCCTTGATACTTTCAAACTTCATAAAGACAAGCATATCCGCTCAGAACTCATCAAAAGTGATATCGTTAGCCAAATAGAATGTCTAGCAGATGAAAGAAGTCAGAGAAGAAACAAATAAATGGAAAAATATTCCATGCTCATGGACTGGAATAATCAATAACGTTAAAATGCCCATAATGCCCAAAGCAATGAACAGATTCAGTGCTATCCCTATCAAAATACCGATGTCATTTTTCACAGAATTAGAAATGTCTATTCTAAAATTTATTTGGAACAAAAAAAGAGCCTGAATAGACAGAACAATCGTAAACAAACAAAAAACACAAAGCTGGAGGTATCACATTTCCTGATTTCAAATTATACTATAATGCTATACTACCCAAAACAGCCTGGTATTGGAGCAACAACAGATACGTACCAGTGGAACAGAATAGAGAACCCAAAAACAAAGCTGCACATGTACAATCATCTGATCTTCGACAAAAAATAAGCAATGAGGAAAGGACTTCCTATTCAATAAATGGTGCTGGGATAACTGGCTAACCATATGCAAAAGAATGAAACTGAACCCCTACCTCTCACCATATATGAAAACTAACTCAAGATGGGTTAAAGATTTAAAGGTAAGACCTCATACTAATAAGAAAAGTCCTAGAAGAAAACCTAGAAAATACCCTTCTCCACCTAGGCTTTGGCAAAGTATTTATGGCTAAGTCCCCAAAAGAAATTGCAACAAAACCAAAAATTGGCAAGCAGGACCTAATGAAACTAAAGAGATTAAACAAAACAAAACAAAACAAAAACCAAAAAAAAAACCAAACCAACACAATAAACAGAGAGCCTAAGGAATGGGAATAAATATTCACAAACTGCAACTAACAGATCCGATATCCAGAATCTACAAGGACCTTAAAGAAATCGACAAAAAAAAAAATCCAATTAAAAGTTGGGCAAAGGATATGAATAGACATTTCTCAAAACATACAAGTAGCCAACAAACATATGAAAAAATTTTCAGTATCACTAATCATCAGAGAAATGCACATCAAAATCACAAGGAGATACTATCTCACACTAATCAGAATGGCTATTAGAAAAAGTAAAAAAATAACAGATGCTGGTGAGGCTGAGGACAAAAGAAAACACTTATACACTGTTGGTGAGAATGCAAACTAGTTCAACCACTGTGGAAAGTTTGGAGATTTCTCAAAGAACTTAAAATGGAACTATCATCTGACCCAGCAACTCCACTACTGGGTATATACCCAAAGGAAGGTAATTCATTCTATCAAAAAAGACACAGACACTTGTATGCTCATTGCAGCACTATTCACAATAACAAAGGCATGAAATCAACCTAGGTGCCCGTCAACACCGGGTTTGATTTAAAAAATGTGCTTCATATACACCATAGAATACTATGCAGCCATTAAAAAAAAAACAAAATTGTGTCCTTTGCAGCAACATAGATGGAGCTGGAGGCTCCTAAGCCTCCTAAGTGAGACTTATCCTAAGCAAACTAACTTAAGAACAGAAAACCAAAGGCTGCATGTTCTTACTTATAAATGGGAGCTAAACAGTGAATACACATGAATGTAAAGATGAGTACAATGGATACTGGGGACTACTAGACAGAGGAGGATGGGAGTAGGGCACGGGCTAAAGAACCACCTTTGGGTGCTATACTTACTGCCTGGGTGATGGGATCACTGGGACCCTAAGCAAACCTAAGCATCATGCAATACGCTGCACACGTACCCTTTAATCTATAATAAAAGTCGAAATCATAAAAGAATTTCTAGCAGATACAGAAAGTAGATGCCCTATCATTGCTTTATTCATTTCTAAAAAATAAATTTGGTATCTCTTCTGAATGAGAGAACATTCATTATCTATTTTTGCTTGAATTACTAATGTCCTCTCCTCATTTTTCTTCACCACTTCTCTCTTATTCCAAGTAATTTTTACCAGACTTGAAGCCCTTACTATAATCCTATAGGCATAGTATCTGTGTCTAGGTGTAAGGCAGCTTTAAATTTTCTAGAGAGGAGTCAATAAAATGTTTATTTGGTTAACAACTTGAATATTAAAACATTTGGGATATATCGATGGGATTAAATTTCTATTTATAACATTCAATTGATAAGATTAGTTAATAATATTCAAGCATACATAATATAAAGTAATATATTAATTTATGACACTATTGTGTTGCAGTCCTGTATTTCATGAATAGGTTTGTTCAACCAGTTTACAAAATTGATGTGTACCATTCCGTTCTTGCATTACTATAAAAGAATACTTGAGGCTGGATAATTTACGGAGAAAAGAGGTTGGCTTATGATTCTGCAGGCTGTACAAGCATGGCACCAACATCTGCTTAGCTTCTGGTGAAGAACTCACGAAGCTTACAAGAAGCAGGAATAGGCGTGTCACACGGTAAGAGAGGGAACAACAAGGTGGGGTCGAGGAGGGAGGTCTCAGACTTCTAAACAACCAGATCTACAGTGAATGGAGTGAGAACTCACTCATCACCAAAGTCATAGTGCAAAACCATTCATGAGAGATCTGCCCCATTATTCAGTTACCTACCACCAGGTCCCACCTCCAACACTGGGAATCACATTTCAGCATGAGATTTGGAGGGGACAAACATCAAAACAAAATCACACTGCTTTCAAAGTTCATGTACATTGGAGTGTCTGAAAATTTGGCCTCAAGGCACAGAAGTGTATTTGTATTACTATGTACAGTTTTTGTCATTTCTTTTATAGGTTTCTATTTATACCCCAGATAAGATAACCACTTATTTCACTGCTTTTTAAAATAAGCAGTTGATCTACAAAACACTGTGCCTGCAATTGTGAAATACCTCTGAAATAATGAGTAAATCTGTGTTTAATTTCTTTTTCTTTTTAAAAAACCGGTGTGTTTGATGACCTTTTAATTATCCCAAATTCACATTGTTTGAAGGTATACCTCTCTCAAGCAGTACTTTGATATTCAAAATTAAGTAGTTCAAAAGGAGCTTTGTAATTCTACAGAGTTTTAAGAAGTCTTACACATGTAACTTTCTCAGGGGTGATTCTGAGAAGAAACCTCCTTAAAAGTGAACATATTTTATTTTACTGTTATAACAAATTAGCCTAGTGATTTCAGAATTGTAATTTTATTTATCCTAGCTTTATTATATGAAGAATATTCCATGTAATATGTGAGACAAGATGGTAGTACTTATTTCTCAGTAAAACATACTAGTGCCCAATATTCTTATTTTCGATGTCTCTGACAATCATTAACCTCTTTTTATAGAGTTTTATATATTCAGAAAAAATATTCCTAGCATTATTTTGTTCATTTACATGTATTCATGGATATTATTTTATAAGTGTAGAGTTTTTTCCATTGGTCACTTATTCTTTATTTTACCTTGTAGATATCCCATACTTTAAAACTGTGGGTATAAACTTTTATAACATGATTGACATCCTTATCACTATCCCTAAGTTGGGTAGTAACACCCCAAAACCCTGTGGATGTTCTTTGATATCACCAACTATTGTTATCCTCTCTTATCTTGTATACAGGTATTTTCCTTGGAATGATAAAAATATTCTATTGTCAGCGTCTAGAATTAGCCCAAACAAATTAATAGGCTCCAATCTTCATTTCAGATAATATCTCCCAATGACAAAATAAAATTATGAAGTGGTTTTTTTAATTGCAGCTCCTTCTGTTGAATTACTGTTATTTAGAAAATCGATACTGACTTATGATTTTCTAACATAGTTAAATCTAAGATTTTCGGTGCTTACATACAGAGGTATGTCTTACCTGGACTCACAAGTAGAAAGAAATGCCAATGGAATAAATTTGTAGCAGATAAGAAAATCAGAATATCTAAAAACGTCATAGGGCACATGTAAACACATGCATACACAATTTGCTACTGGCAGTTAGTGTATTTCAGTGTCTTATGTTTTTTCTTTTAATTTAGAAAGCATTTCAAAATTGTTTTTTTGTTTAGTGTAATTACAGTTCTGCGTGTGTGTGTGTGTGTGTGTGTGTGATTGCTACTATGTTACTTAAGGAATATTTTGAGCATTTATTAAACAATAAGAAAATAATATTTTGACATAAAAATTAAAAATATTATTTTCAATTTTCCCTTTTCAGTCTTTGTCAATTAGACAAGTTTATGTAGGACTTAATCTCAAAATTATTCTATTTGCTAGAAAACATGCAATGCACTTTCACATATTGGTTGTGGGCTGGAGAGATGACTTTCTAAGACTGAGGTTTAGGAATATGGAATTTTGGAACTAAGAGATCTAAAATTCAATCCCTTTATTTTAAAGAAAAAAATTCTAAGCCATAGAAAGGTGAAGAGAGTTGTTCACCTCTGGTGAAGGTTACATAGTGATTAAGGCTTAAGCTCCATTTCAGAGAAGGACTGAATTTAATGACACTGGGGAAAAAAATATTTCAGAGGCAGGGAGGCCTCTGAGTAAAGGGCAATGAGTATAAAGTTTTTTGCTGGTGCCAATGGGGATAACTATAGGTAAAGGTTATAGGAAAGAGGAGACTTTGAATGTAAGCCAAATAATTTGTATAATTACAGCACACACAAAAAACTTAATATGAATGGATGTAGATTGGGAAAATATCATTTAGGGGCCCCCTCCCTTTGAAGCCTAGAAAATATTGCCTTTAAACACCACCACTTACTCCTGCCTGTTTATTGCTCTGGGGAAGCCCAGAGTTCACAAAGGTCTAATATGCAGAGTCTACAAAGAACTTACACAAATTTACAGGAAACAAAAAAACCCTTAAAAAGTTGGGTAAGGACAAGAAAAGACACTTTTCAAAAAAAATCATACATGTGGTCAACAAACATGAAAAAAGCTCAACAACAAAACAAAATCACAATGAAATACAATTTCATGCCAGTCAGAATGGCGATTATTAAAAAGTCAAAAATCAACAGATGCTGGTAAGGCTGTGGACAAAAACAAATGCTTTTACATTGTTGATGGGAGTGTAAATTAGTTCAACTATTGTGGAAGACAATGCGGCAATTCCTCAAAGATCTAGAGGCAGAAATATCATTTGACCCAGCAATTGCATTACTGTATACACCCCAAGTAATATAAATCATTCTATTATAAAGATACCTGCATATGTATGGTCATTGTAGCACTATTCACAATAGCAAAGACATGGAATCAACCCAAATGTGCATCGGTGATACACTGAATAAAGAAAATGTGGTACATATATGCTATGGAATACTATGCAGCCATAAAAAGGAATTAGATCATGTTCTTTCCAGAAACATGGATGGAGCTGAAAGCCATTATCCTCAGCAAACTAACACAGGAACAGAAAATCAAAGACAGCATGTTCTCACTTATAAGGGAGAGCTGAATGATGAGAACACATGGACAGGCGGTGGGGAAATGACACACACTGGGGCCTGTCAGGGAGGATGCCAGGGGGAGGGAGAGCATCACGAAGAATAGCTAATGCATGCTGGGCTTAATGTATGGGTGAGGGGATGATTTGTGCAGCAAAACACCACGGCACACGTTTACCTGTGTAACAAACCTGCGCATCCTGCACATGTACCCCTGAGCTTACAGTAAAAATTGAAGGAAAAAATGAAACAAAACAGAACAAAAACCAAACAAAGCAAACCAAAAAAAGAAACATATTCCTAGTACCTGGCATGCAGTACTTAGAAGCGAAGAGGTACTAAATAAATAGTTATAATTTTTTTTTTCTTCATGATGCAATCTATGCCATCTTGTTTGTTTTCTATTTCCTTAATTTCTCTTTTACCTTATAAGCCCTTTCTTCTTGTTTATTTTATCATGTTTCAAACTGATTAGGTTTAATATTTAATTAATTTATTTTTCAATCCTAAAAAAATTTCTAATAAAAGCATGTAATGTAAAATAAAATTTCTGCACATTCCTTAACAGCTGAACTTCATGTAATTATTTCTGTCTCTGAACTTTAGATTCCTTTTGAATGAGTTTGGGATATGGTTTGTCTTGCTCTTCTCAGGGTACTGTCTCTTTGTATGGTTATTGTCTCAATTTCCACATACCCATAGACACACATGCATGCATCATGCACGTGTACATCAAATTCTCACATGTATGTCAATTTACATATTATTTTACTATTTACTGCAAAAGGATCAGGTTCTATAAGTAGTTCTGCATATAGAAATTTTCCCTAAATAACTTTAAAAAAGTATTTTGTTGTCAGTAAACACCAAGTCACTTCATTAAAAATACATAGCTCAATTTATTTGCTGGGATTCCATTGTTGGGCGAGGGCTTTCCTTTGTATTAACATGTCTGAGTCTAATAGCATTCTTGCTTTTCCTTTTTCCTTAGCAAACTTGTAATTGTGTCTTTAAGGTATTTACATTAGCAATGTGATGCTTATTCAAAGAGATGATTTTATATTTTGACAACACGATGTCTTGTAGAAAATTTGCACTAATATTTCACCACACCAAATGGTTATGAATATGAATGCCCATTTACATACTTCACTGATGGAATAGAGTGTCATCTAATCTCTTAGATGAAAAATAATATGTAATTGGCCATTTGTATTTCTTTTTCTATATGCTATACCTCATGCTCTTTGCTTGTTTCTTAATTTGTTTATGTGTTTCTAATTAATTTTTATCCATTTTTGCAAACTAGAAATGTAACCCTATCTCTGTAATATTATTTAAAAATGTTTTTCCAATCTAGCTTTTACATTTAGGTCTTTGATCCACTTTAAGTTAACATGGTGCAACCATTACTTATTTTTAATCTAGTTGATTTCTCATTGACTTACAGTGATAATGTACATTTTGCTACTATTTGTTTCCTGTTATATTAAGTTACTCTTGCACTTCTGAAACTTTTGATTTATGAATTGTATTGACTACATTTTCTGATGTTTATATATTTATGACAGTTATACACATTATGGAATGAATCTTTTTTGCTATAAAGTGAAACATTTTGTTTACACAAATTCAGGTATGATATTAATATTATAACTATCTAAAATCTGTTAATATTTGTCTGGAAAGTCTCTTTCCAGTATTTATTTTCCTCAGCCACCTGAGTTTATTTTTTCTCAGTCACCTGTTCTATTCATGTCTTTTATAGCAAATAGGTGCATTTTACTTTTTTTTTGTTTAGATTTCTTTTTTCAAATATCTGTTACTTCATTAGGTAAGAATATTTAACATTTTTTTTATTGTTGTTGCTTATATCAGGTGATAATTCTATTCCTGTAAAAGACAACTATGTGAGGTGATGAATATGTTAATTAGCTTAATTGTGGTAAACATTTCCATGATGTATGTGTATATCAAAACATCATATTTTATGCCATAAATATATACAGTTTCTGTCAACTATATCTCAATAAAACTGCAAAAATATTTTAACAAAAATTAAAACTCATTATTTGGTTAATATACTTATAACTTTAAATCGTATAGTTAAATATGTTTATTGGTTATCCACCTTCATCTTAAGAGGAAGGATTCTTGAGAATCATACATGCAAACATAATGGTTGAACTAGTTTACAATCCACCAACAGTGTAAAAGTGTTCCTATTTCTCCCACATCCTCTCAGCACCTGTTGTTTCCTGACTTTTTAATGATATACCATTCTAACTGGTGTGAGATGGTATCTCATTGTGGTTTTTGATTTGCATTTCTCTGATGGCCAGTGATGATGAGCATTTTTTTTTCATATGTCTGTTGGCTGTATGAATGTCTCTTACGAGAAATGTCTGTTCCTTATCCATGCATTAGGGGTTGTTTGTTTTTTTCTTGTAGAATTTGTTGGAGTTCTTTGTAGGTTCTGGATATTAGCCCTTTGTGTGAGATGGGTGGGTGCAAAATTTTCTCCCATTCTATGGGTTGCCTGTTCCTCTGATGGTAGTTTCTTTTGCTGTGCAAGGCTCTTTAGTTTAATTAGATCCATTTGTCCAATTTTAGCTTTTGCTGCCGTTGCTTTTTGGTGTTTTAGACCTTGTAAGTCACGCACATGCCTATGTCCTGAATGGTACTACCTAGGTTTCTCTAGAGTTTTATGGTAATGGGATCCTAACATTTGAAGTCTCTAATCCATCTTAGATTAATTTTACAAGTATAAGGAGTAAGGAGAAGGATCAGTTTCAAGCTTTCCTATGGCTAGCCAATTTTCCCAGCACCATTTATTAAATAGGAATCCTTTCCCCATTTCTTGTTATTTTTCTCAGGTTTGTCAAGATCAGATGGCTGTAGATGTGGTATTATTTCTGAGGGATACATTTCTGTTCATTGGTCTATATATCTCTGTTTTGGTACCAGTACCATGCTGTTTTTGGTTACTGTGTAGTATAGTTTGAAGTCAGGTAGCGTGATGCCTCCAGCTTTGTTCTTTTTGACTTAGGATTGTCTTGGAATCACGGGCTCTTTTTTGGTTCCATATGAACTTTAAAGCAGTTTTCCAATTCTGTGAAGAAACTCATTGGTAGCTTGATGGGGATGGCGTGAATCTATAAATTACATGGGCAGTATATGGCCATTTTCACGATATTGATTCTTCCCTATCCATGAGCATGGTATGTTCTTCCATTTGTTTTTTGTGTCCTCTTTTTATTTCACTGAGCAGTGGTTTGTAGTTTCTCCTTGAAGAGGTCCTTTACATCACTTGTAGTTGGATTCCTAGGTATTTGATTCTCTTTGAAGCAATTTGTAGATGGAAGTTCATTCATGAGTTGGCTCTGTGTTTGTCTGTTAGTTGTATAAGAATGCTTGTGATTTTTTGCACATTAATTTTGTATCCTGAGACTTTGCTGAAGTTGCTTATCAGCTTAAGGAGATTTTGGGCCGAGACAATGGGGTTTTCTAAACCTTCACAATCATGTCATCTGCAAACAGGGACAATTTGACTTCTTCTTTTCCTAACTGAATACCCCTGATTTCTTTTCTCTTGCCCTGAGTACCCTGTAGAACTTCCAACACTATGTTGAATAGAATTGGTGAGAGAGGGCATCTATCTTATGCCAGTTTTCAAAGGGAATTTTTTCAGTTTTGCCCATTCAGTATGATATTGGCTGGGTTTTGTCATAAATAGCTCTTATTATTTTGATGCGTTCCATCAATGCAGATTTATTGAAGCGTTTTTAGCATGAGGCTGTTGAATTTTTGTCAAAGTGCATCTATTGAGATAATCATGTGGTTCTTGTCTTTGGACATGTTTATATGCTGGATTATGTTTATTGATTTAGAATGTTGAACCAGCCTTGCATCCAGGGATGAAGCCCACTTGATCATGGTGGATAAGCTTTTGATGTGTTGTTGAATCCGGTTTGCAGTATTTTTGTGGGGATTTTGCATCGATGTTCATCAGGGATATTGGTCTAAATTCTCTTTTTTGTTAATGTCTCTGCCGGGCTTTGGTATCAGGGATGTTGGCCTCATAAAATGAGTTAGGGAGGATTCCCTCTTTCTATTGATTGGAATAGTTTCAGAAGGAATGGTACCAACTCCTCCTTATACCTCTGGTAGGAATTATTTCTGTGAATCCATCTGGTCCTGGACTTTTTGGTTGGTAGGCTATTAATTATTGCCTCAATTTCCAGAGCCTACTATTATTGAGATCTATTCAGGGGATTCAACTTCTTCACGGATTTAGTCTTGGAAGAGTGTAAGTGTCAGAATTATCCATTTCTTCTAGGTTTTTCCAGTTTGACTGCGTAGAGGTGTTTATAGTATTCTCTGATGGTAGTTTGTATTTCAGGTCGGTTGTGATGTCCTTTATCATTTTTAATTCTCGATTTGATTCTTCTCTCTTTTCTTCTTTATTGAACTTGCTAGTGGTGTATGTTTGATGTAAAAATAATAACCATGGATTCATTATTGTTGATGATTTTTTTGGAGGGTTTTGTCTATCTCCTTCAGTTCTGCTCTGATCTTAGTTATTTCTTGCCTTCTGCCTTTAGCTTTGGAATATGTGTTTGCTCTTGCTACTCTAGTTCTTTTAATTGCGATGTTAGGAGAATGTCAATTTTGATCTTTCCTGCTTTCTCTTGTTAGATGTACCCATGTATTTGTATCCATTACTGGGGATATACCCAAAGGATTATAAATTATGCTGCTATAAAGACACATGCACATGGCTATTGCAGCACTATTCTAATAGCAAAGACTTGGAATCAACCCAAATGTCCATCAGTGACAGGTGGATTAAAGAAAATGTGGCACATATACACCATGGAATACTATGCAGCCATAAAAAGGATGAGTTTGCGTCCTTTGTAGGGACATGGATGCAGCTGGAAACCATCATTTCATAGCAAACTATCACAAGACAGAAAACCAAACACCGCATGTTCTCCTCATAGGTGGGAACTGAACAACGAATCACTTGGACTCAGGAAGGGAACATCACACACGGGGCCTATCATGGGGAGGAGGGAGGAGGGATTACGTGGGAGTTATACCTGATGTAAATGACGAGTTGATGGGTGCAGCAGACTAACATGGCACAAGTATACATATGTAACAAACCTGCATGTTATGCACATATACCCTACAACTTAAAGTATAATAATAATAAATAAATTTAAAAAAAAGAACTGATATCTAACACTGAAAAAAAAGAGGAAGGATTAATGTTTCATGGTTGTGGGAGAGGTTTGCTCTGACTTTGCTGTCAATGTGATGGGGAACTGGCACGGGACTTGGATCACTCCTAGGTACGTACTTACAATAACAAGCAGAAGTAAACTTAAAATTAAGTCAAAACTTGAGAACATAGAATCTAGATTTCCTTCCCAGTATTCATCCCACCTACCTTATTTCCTTACACCTTCTGCCTTCCTAACAGATCTCCGTTTTGTATAATTATATACCTTTGCTCCACACAGCAATATGACCCTGGGGATGCTGTCTCTGAACTCAGGCACTGACCTTCTTATTCTATCTATGTCAGTCAGCAAATGCTATCACTTCTGATGGTAGCTATTAGTCTAACAGTGAGTAGGGAGATATGTCACCTCAATCTCATTGAAAGGAAGGAATAATATTCCATAGTTGAGTTGTGGGAGTGGTTTGCTATGATTTCAATGTCAAATGTGAAGGGTGACAAGGTACATGATTTAGATCACTTCTAGGTGCTGACTTATGATAATAAGCAGATGACAATCATAGAACAAAGTTTAAAAGGTCTCAGGTGTTTGATGACATTATTGAGGTGCAGATTGCTCACTGTGTGGAGGCTTCACTAACTGAAATTGTAGCTATGTAAGACAATGAGTACCACAATTGTTTAATCCAGCTTAGGTAAGACTTTGTGAAAGTCAATACAAGCCATTTGCATTGAATTATATTTTATTACATTACGCCTTTACCTTTACCTCTCCATTTATATTTATACATTATCAAATGTAAAACTTCAAATTTCAGTATATTTCTTATTTCTCATAATTGTTTAACATACCTTTTCTTCCACATGGACTTGATGCGGATTCCCTGACTTTCTGCTGAGATTCCCCTTTTCATTCGGCTAATGAAGTTGTTTCCTTGAGTGATTTTTTTTTAATATGAAGAAATGCTTACAATTGCTGTACTCCTGAGAATTTATGCCACCTTTATATTTGAACAGATATTTATCAGAAAATGTCTGTTTTCATCAGCACTGGATACTCATTCATTCACTGTCATCTGGAGTGTCTTTGGGCTTCAAAGTTTCTTCAAATACAGCAACATCCCTCAAACAGGCGCCACTTGAATTCTCATCCTCTTTCCTCTGTTCCAGTGGGACCTCCCATTTTCTGAAAGAAGAAGGAAATGTGCACGAAAGCTTCATCGGTGCTTATGTTAAGAAAGAGCTGACAGGTTAAGGATGTTCACCAGGAACCCTCAGCATGCCTCTTTTTCTGCTTCCCACTTGCCTTAGTTACTTTCTCATTAGTTTTCAGTGTGGCTATATTTCTCTTTATCATTGAGGATAATGAGCTCTGGGTGTTAATGGTCCTTCTGTTTTTCATCTCCTGCTGTCTTCTATGCAGGGAATTCCCAATATATCAAACATTAGCATTTTATTTATTATTATTTTTTACAGTGGGGCTTCTTCTTCCATTAAAATTCCAGTTTGTTCTCCTAGGGCTGCACTTTGCAAGGTTTTTCAAGAAAGAAATTACCAGTCAAGTTTCCAGGATTTGTGTATTCTACATTTTAGGTTTTTTAATGAAAAAATTATATAGTGCTGTGTTGAGCTGTTAGAAGTAGTGCTTTGTCAATCTTATAAAATCTCAGAAAACTATTTTTTTACTTATTAACAAATTATCTTTTAACCTTGATTCTTTTAAAAAATCCTTTTTAACCTTTTATCTTGAAATCAGTTTACATTTGCAAGAAATGCAAAAATTGTTCAAAGAGCTCCTTTAATAGTCTTCATTCAATTGTTAACATTTCTGAGTCATCTGAGAGTAAGTTGTAGATGTGATGTTCCTTATTACTTCACAGGTCAGCATGTACTTCCTAAAGACAAGGACACTCCCCTGTATAACCGCAGCTCAATCTCAACTCAGGAAAATAACACTGATGTTTTGGAAACTATCTAATCCATAAAATCTATTGAAATTATAGTGATTATGCCATTAATGTCATTTATAGATTTGAATTCCACTCAAGATCACCTGTTGCACTTTGTTGTCTCCTCTCTTTAGTCTCTTTCAATCTGGAACAATCTTTACTTTCATAATTTTGACATTTTTGAAAAGTAGAAGTCAGTTATTTGGACTTTTCCTCAATCTGCATTTGTCTGATGTTTTCTCATGACTTATACATTTATGCATAAGAAGTGATGCAGTATTCTTCTCAGTATATTAGGAGAAAACACAAGGTTAATTTTCCCTGTTACTGGTTTTTATTTAGGTGAAATGTAACCAATTGATTTAGAGGGCATCTCCCAGGTATTGTTGTTTGCAAAGTTAATTTAAAAGTATATTGTTTATTAATTAATTAATAATGTATTGATGAATATTAATTTAGTATATTTAGGGATATACTTTGAGACTACGTTAATATCCTGTTTCTCCTCAAACTTTTACCTAGGATCCATTGATGATTTTAGGATCCACTGATGATTCTTGGTCAATAATGATGGTGATGATGATTGTCAAATGGTCATTTCCTTTTTAAAAATTATTTTTAGCTTTCTCAATGTATAATTGACACATAGGAATTGTATATATTTAAGGTATACAACTTGATGTTTTGATATATGTACAAATTGTGAAATGATCACCATAACCAGGCTAAATAACAATATCAGAATTTTGTAGAGACACAGATGCTTTTAAAAATAACTAAGCTTACTCTGTAGGAAAAGATGCAAAATATCCGCAGTCATGCTAAAGCGCACGCAGTAGATTCTGGTAGAAATGTTTTGTTCATTTTCTCTAAAAAATTTGTGTGAATACTCAGCTGAAATGGCTGAGAAATAGTAATTGTTCTTATCTTTTCTGGATTTATTTCTTTTTATGTTTTTCAAGAAAGGGGAAATCTTAAATACATCATGAATCCATTTTATGCTGGTTTTTTTAGGATTATCTACGTCCTCATTTTTATTTTATATCACTAATGCCACAGTAACTTTGAAACAGAAACAAAATAACCAAGCACTACATATAATTTATCTAAAATTTTTAGATAATCATATCCATAATAACTAAATTTTAGTACTTAATATTTATGAGATACTATGTTTAGTAATTTGCCTCTATTATGTCTCATAGTCTTCACAAAACTTCTATAACTTGCAGGTATCAGTGTTTTTATTCCTATCACGCAAAACAAGGACTAGCAGGTTGGGACTTTGTCTATGGAACACAAAGACAGTTTAATGGCAGAGTAATGATTTAACATTAAGACCACGTGATTAAACCCAAACAAAAAACAAGAGCTGGGTGTACTTTAAAGGAGAGTATAAAAACATAGTGATTATCAGTAAATGAATAAAAATCTTTGTTCCTACTAGCATTTTATATAGGTATAAATAATGTGTTTGCCTCAGGTGGAGAATAGGTTAAGAGATCCGAAAGTCTTCCTGTGGAACTGAGGGTGGCCCATGGGACTTTAGGAAGAGGGAGTACATATGACTTGGCAAGGTTGAGAGGATTTTTTTTTTTTCCCATCACCAAGACCAAATATATGTTTTTCTTGGGGATCAGCCTAGGGGAAGGGACAAACTTCTGACACTAATGAGATTTTGTGTGAGTCTGGGAGAAGATGGAAATCAGCCTATGCATGGCATTCTGGGAAAACTTGAAGGTTGTATGGAAAAATGAGCACATCTAAAAGATGCTTGGAAGCTCCCAAAGGAAGGAAGCATCTGTGTTTGGGTGAAGCTAATGGATTATGCAGCTCAGGCTTCTGCCCCACTATGTATTCTATACCCACAACATTTAATATTTGTGTTAATAATTTGTTAGGTTCATTAAACTTCTTAATATAATGTTATATAAATTTGTTATATAAATCAGATGTTTTAAAGAATCCCAATTTTAAAGTGGTGAAAATATACCACACATTATTAATTCACAAAACTTATTACCTGGACAAATTCATGTAAATGAATGTATTCAGCTGAGTATTATGTAACTATTAGTAAAAAGTACTTAACTGCTGCCTCTGAAAATGTCCCAGACCCCTACTTGAAATTCAGCTATTACCAGTTCATTTTAAAAGGGTCTGTCTCCTTCTAATATGTTTGGCATATGCTGGTTGCCTGCATTACTTATGCATCCAGGAAAGCATATGCTTCTGTACTTAGACGTTGCATTAACCATGTTTCATGCTTCTGCAAACTTGATGCTTTAACATCTGCCCTGCATGCACGTACTGGACATTCCTTGTTTTGAACAACTTGTTACTATGTCTGAGTCACCCACCCTTGGCCTCTTTCCACCTCATCACCCTTCCCCTCTGACCGCACTTAATGGAGTCTCTTCCTAGGGGTGCCCTTTTCAAATATAAGCCAAATAATCCAGAACCTATACACCAACCACTTCATTTATCTAGCTCTCACTGGGCCACTATCTTCCTGCCCTGATTACCCCAAGGTTGGGTACCAGGCAACTAATGACAGCCACCATGCCCTGGAGCCTGTTGAAATTATTCCAGCTAGCCATTCCTAAACTTGCTTCCTCTGCCCCTCCAGTTTCTTCTTGCAGAAACCACAAAACAGGCTCTTGCTCATAGTTACTTGCTCTCCTTCTATCTTCTCCAGACCGGCTTTGGTGCTTCCCATGTGCCCTATACTCCCTCCCACTCCCCCACCTTGGTGGCATGCCATGTCCTCCTGGGAACTGTGAGTAACAAACTGTCTTTTCAATAGGAGTGCTTCTTGATCTGTTGTGTTCAAGACACCTCACATTTTCTCTGAATACACTATATTTTAAAATAGGTATGTAATAGTTTTTCCTCTAGGCTCTCAGTCATTTTTTATTTATTTTTGCATTTTCTGTCTCATTCACATTTTTCTGATGAATTGTGGTGAAGGGTAGGACATGCAAAACTCCATTTTTGGGAAAAGTTCACATTTTGAGTTGAAATTTTCTTTTAGAGAATTGTAGGATTACATGAACTTGTGAGGAATAATACAGTAACATCCATGAACCCATTATCCGGTTTCCCTTAATGCTAACACTTGCAAAACTAGAGTACACGATCACAAACAGCATATTGACTTTCATACAATCCCCGATCTTACTTTCTTTTTGTAAAAATGTAGTTGTTGATCATTACCCTAGATAAAACCAGATATCCCAGTATGGAAGACAGGGCACTACCTGTGAAAACAGCTACCTTCTTCCCCTTTCTTCTCATGACAATTTTTATAGCAGATCAGATATATTTGTATTTAACATTTTTAGGTTTAGTATCTTGACCAACATGCATTGCTGCAATTATAGCAACTCACATTATTAGTATAAAATCATTGTTGTATGATTACAAGAGAATGTGCTTAGCGAAACCGTAACTTGGACATTTATGCTTTACCCTCTAGATTATAAGGTCTTCACATTCCTGAATATTCAGTATATGATGTTATCAAAGCAATTTTGGAATCTTTATCCCAGTAGTAAAAATATGATGTCAGACATTTACACAGTACTTTATCTTTGCTAGGGGTCATCCAGCAAGGTTTATGTGTAACAACTTATCGTTATACATAAACCTCTTATTGACTTTCCGCAAGGCCCTACATGAGTTAGTTACTCTTGACTTTCCACAAATACCTACATGAGTTAGTTACTATTATTTTTCAAACTTTGCAGGTAAGTAAATTGAAGCAGACAGACATTAATTAAATGTTTCCAAGGTTACGCTATTATAGTTAGTACATAAAGAACCAGGATTTGAATGCAGGCAGTTTGGTTCCAGTGTCTGTGTTTATAACAGTTATTCTAAATTGCCTTTCCCATCATAGGGAAGATTTTCTTTTATTTATTTATTTATTTATTTATTTATTTATTTTATTATACTTTAAGTTCTAGGGTACATGTGCATAACGTGCAGGTTTGTTACATATGTATACTTGTGCCATGTTGGTGTGCTGCACCCATCAACTCGTCAGCATCCATCAACTCGTCATTTACATCAGGTATAACTCCCAATGCAATCCCTCCCCCCTCCCCCCTCCCTGTGATAGGCCCCGGTGTATGATGTTCCCCTTCCTGAGTCCAAGTGATCTCATTGTTCAGTTCCCACCTATGAGTGAAAACATGCGGTGTTTGGTTTTCTGTTCTTGCGATAGTTTGCTGAGAATGATGGTTTCCAGCTGCATCCATGTCAGGGAAGATTTTCATACTGTGACCCTGAACTAACTACTCTTCTTTGCTTACATTTAACTAATTAGTCCCCTCAACAATCCTAGAAGACGTATATTTTATTATTATCTTCATTTTATAGATGGGGAAAGTGAGGCACAGAGAAGTTAAGTAACTGGGTTATAGCCATATAGCTGGCAAATGATACAGCAAAGATTTGAATATGGTTATTGTTTCTAGACTTCCTATGCTTAACCACTGTTACAAATTAGTACTACCATATCAGAGAGTGTCTAGCAGGCATGACTTTGGTATGAAAGCCTTTACTATAAATTTGAATGATTAGAGATCCTTAACCTGATTCCCTTTAGTCACCAGATAACAAGACAATACTAAGTTAATTGTTCATTTTATTTGTCTAGAATCTATTAAGAATCGAGATTAGCTTACATTTCATATCACTTTCATTAATGAATAAGAGAGACTTGAACAATGCAGTTCTTCTGCATAGACTTATTCTGAAATAAACTTTGTAATAGAAGATTATTTCCATCTAGTAAGTCCTTCTTATGGGGTTATGTATATGGAAATCTAATGGTTACAGAACAATCTTTGGTTATAATCTTTAGAGGTATAATCCTAGCATTTGTTCTGAGTTTAACTGAGAGCATGCAAGATTCCTCATCTTGTAGGGTGGAGTTTAGAGGAAGCTTCACGTCTAACAGAGGAGACTGAGACATACTGCTTTCTTGGTCTACGCAGTTGGTTATGTAACTGTTCACAATTAGCCCTACAGGATTAAATGGTGAATATGTGAATTGAACTAGTACATAGAAAGACTAAATTTTCCAAACTAGATTCAGTCATATTTTAAGTTAATGTATTGACATTGACTGGAGACCAATTTCAACTTTAGATATATGTCCCCACTTTCTCAATTTGTGACTTTTTAGGAAGTGTTTTGAGATCTTGAGTACATATCTGATTGAATCTAAACACAGTGCTGCCCATGTTGCCTGGAATTTCAGGAGAAGAGGGAGAAGAAAACTGATAATAATTTTGTAACCCAAACTATACTCAGAATTTAACATTCAAAACAAATTTCTCAGCCAGGTGTGGTGGCTCACAGCTGTAATCCCAGCACTTTGGGAGACTGAGGCGGGTGGATCACTTGAGGCCAGGAGTTTAAGACCAGCCCGGCCAACATGGCAAAACCCTGTCTCTACTAAAAATACAAAAATTGGCCGGCATGGTTATGCATGCCTATAGTCTCAGCTACTGGGGAGGGTGAGGCAGGATACTTGCTTAAACTCTGGAGGCAGAGGCTACAGTGAGTCAAGATCACGCTCCTGTACTCCAGCCTGGGTGAAAGAATGAGACTCTGCTTCAAAAACAACAATAACAACAACAACAGCAACAACAACAAATTTCTATCTCCATAGGGACTTTGTTATCAGTACTGTACCCTTATGTTTTGCTTCTTTTCTTATTCGTCTACTCATGCCACAGTTGACATATTTGGTGTCATGGATTTAGGAAAATGGAAAGAATCTCTATCTTAGTAAATTTTTTTCCTCTTTGGCTTGATGTAAGCTATAACAATATTAGTAAAAATGCAAACATAAAAGCTTAAAATTCCTCATGTTATCAGTTTTTGAAGAATGTTTACTGAAAATGAGTTTTTCTTTGTTTTGTATGAAACTAACATAGCACTGTCCACACTGATAATGCAATACTTCCAGAATCTGTGATAATTGCCTTATTTTCTATACTGAATGACAAATAAAAAGCCATGTAAGTGATTTTTTTTTTCCTTGAGAGTTTCTGAATATCCGTTTTCAAATACACTAAAAGTAGAAATGGAATATGTATGATTTTACTGAGCTGAAAACAAATGTATTTTTTTTGGCAGTCTGATGTACTTATAATGATACTCAAAAGCTAGATCAAAGGTTACTTTTTAAATACTATCTTTGAACAGAATTGAATGTTAGCATTGTTTGACGTAAAGGAAACACTATCTTTGGTAGAAGCAAATGAAGGTTGGTAGCTAACATTTTTTGCTTTTCAAAGTAAATAAGTATCCTGGGAAATATTCTGTTCCTAGAATGCTATAAAAATCAGATGGAACCAGGTTTCAGGTGGTTACTTCCTCTGAGTCCAATCTATAATCTCTTTATAGTTGCCTAGTTTTGCTATTTGTGTTTTTAGCCCTCTTTTGGCTTTGATAGAAAAATCATCAATAAAATCTAATCTACGCATCAAAAGCTAGACCTACTCATAGTGTGGCTTACAGTTTTTACTCCTCATCCAAAGACAGTTCCCTACAAATCTGAATAGTGTATGTTTAATTTAGCAATTGATAGCAATTTAATTGAAATGTTTTCTTAGACACATTGTTTGTCCAAAGATTTTATATTACATCTATACTGCAAATTTTACACTTTAATTCTCATTTATATACCATATTTATGCCAATAAAATTATTTTTCAATTAGATGCTTAATGTGTTCTATTCATTTTCATTTAAATTAAGAAAATAAAAAGAACCATCTACTCAGAAATTTTCTAGCTGCTACACCAGACTTCTATATTGCCAGGCATATCTTTTGAAGTTAATGAGCTCCTACATATTAGTAGTTAGTTAAATTTTTTTCATGGCTAGAATATTTTGCATAGCGCTGAAAATGCCATTAAGCCGCTTAGTGCTTTAAATGGAGTCATCCTAATGGATGCCTTTCAAAATATTAAAACAATTTCCCTGCTTTTATAAAAGCCTGGGTGGGAGAGCACAATTGAACTGAATTTTTCCAGTCGTTTTAAAAGTCATTGAACATGGATCATTTTGGCAGACAGGACAGCTTGAACTGATGCAAAATAAATTCCTGTTACTTGAAGACAAGATGTTTGGTAAGTATGAGAGAAATCCTTTGTCCCAGATAAAAAGAAAGCTATATCTACCACTGAAAGTATGCTTTCCATTTAGTTTATTTCAAAAAGGGATAAATGGATTTAAATAGCCCAAAGTATTGAATACTTTTAGAGAAGACTGCAGAGATCATGCTGATCTAATTAGCAAAATTGCATGCTTTTTATATGCTAGTTTCCTTTTTATTAGCCAATTGGAAATAATATATTACCAAAGGGAAACCCACTTTTCTTTTTTATGTAGTACTCATGCCCTATGCTCACTGATTCTACTATCACAATTCTATAGTAGGGTTTTTGAATATGGACGAGTCCCTTAATTCTTTGCTGCGGTTCACTTCTCTGGATAAGGGAGACAGCACCCCACCCTACGATTTAGTAAATTACTACTCTGAGAGACTGAATGCCACCCTAGAGCATTAAACCTCAAAGACTTAATGCATTTTCCAAGAACTAACTGAGAGTTATTTGCACACTGGAACCTTCAGGCAAGCTGAGAAAAAGATAACTAATGAAAGTGTTCATAAAGCACTTAGTACTGTAAAGTATCAGGATACTTTTATGCAGTGTTGAATGATACACTCAGAGCATCTGGGGTAATTTTATTTAAACAGAAATTTCTAAACAGTTATCTAAACCCATTTCATTTTGACCCCTTGTTTTGGGACACTGCTCGGTACTACTGATGAACCATCTGTGTCGTGAGCTCTGCAGGTCCACTGTAAGTCATGCTGATCAGATTTAACTGGTCCCTGGTGATCAGATTTAACTGGCTTTGCTTACTTTTTTTTTTCCTCCAGACAAGTCCATTTCAAAATTTCCACAGTTAACTGTACTAAAACTTCTCTTACTCTCTTCCTAAATAACGCTTCTCAGAAAATGAGCTCATTACCTGCATTACTGAGCTTATAGACATTAGTGATAACCTATTTCAAGTATCCTTTTTTCTTATAAAGCTATTTGTAGATTCTCACACAGCCTTACTTTGTTTCTCTCTTTAAAGTATCCTGACTTCTTTTAAAGACAAACTCCTCTTCTCTTGGCTATGCCTGCTCTGGTCTTCATTAAGTCTTTACTCCACCGAATATCCACTTTAAACAAAATTGGACATTCTTTACAATGTCTCTCTTATGAATTTTTCTCTGCTGAGTATAATACTCTTATCAAACCATTCCTCAAATTACATTTAATCATTCTGACTAGTCTTGTTAATGTACTATTAAAGTTGCTGTCTCCACTATGTCACCAGTAAATAAACAGGTAAACAATCAATATGGAAGTCGAATATCAGGTTTTAGATACATATATAATCCCAGTAGTGACTTAATTTAATCTATAGATGCCATTCTTCTCATTTAAATCACATTAAGCTAAGACAAATTCCCATTATTGGATCTTATTAGTCAGAAGTTGTTGAATAGATAAACAAATGAATCAATGTAAAATAAACAGGGCTTAATGTCATAAGATCTGATCTTGTGTCCGGACCATATCAAGAGAGAAACTTTTGGTGAATGTTCAAAGTCAGAGGAAGGTAGGTGCAGAGATAATTTGGTTTTTGTTTTTTGTTGTTGTGGTTTTTGTTTTTTTGGTTTCGGTTAATCATATTTTGTGATGTAACTTACTTATAATAATGTAGCAGAGAAACTGGGTAGATTCATTTCTCTATCATTGCAAAAATTTTCATAGGTCTCCCAGCAGACCTATAAGAGACCTCTTCTTGTACAAGGTGCTACTTGGAAGAGAATCTGGGATCATGTATCAAGGAACCTATGGTTCAGATACGATTTTCAGAACAACTTTGCCTCAAATGCAAACAGGTTCTTGGAAAGTCTGTCCTCTATTCCTCCTAATTTTAGGTAGCAGAAATCCAAGGGCAGAAAGAGGAACTCTAAGACTCATCCATTTTGGTAGACTGATTACAAAAAATAGCACCAAATCTTTACCTCTTTTTCTATCTAAACCTCTTTCCATATGGCCTTGCAGATACACTAATCAAGAGGTAGAATCCATTACCCCACTCTGAATTGGTGATTTCTTTGACCAATAGTATTTGGCAGAAGTGATAATGTCCTTACTATGGACTAGCCTTGAGATGCCTTGCACATTTTTGTTCATTCTCAAAATCCTGCCACTGCCATGTGAACAACAGTGCCATTCTTGCCTAGCCTGTAGACTATAAAGTTGGTGGATGATTCTTATATTCAATGAATGTATTTATGAGGCTCAGTGGCATTATCTCTAAAATTGCCTTACTAATGATCCCAAAAATTTCTCTGGTCATTAAGTGAGAAAATAAGTATAAGCATCAGCCACTTAGTGGCTGTTATAATAGTTTTTATTCTCTATTTCACCTCTGAATATTTTACTTTTCTAGTTTGTTATTCAGTTCTGCCAAACTCAGAAAGATGTATATTGAATTTTATTGCCTGGATCTGGGCTGAGTCCTGAGATTTCAGAGGTAAATAATATAAAAAACTCATGCTTAAGAATCTTACTATCTTTAACACAAACTATTAATGACGCCACTATATTAGCTACAACACCAGTGATCTCTCAATTTTATTGCCTACTGTATTCTCTATATTGTCATTAAGTTATTTTATTTAATAACATAATTCACCCTATTCCTTCTCTAATAATAATAATAATGTAACCAAAAAGACAACATGGATATCTTATTTGTTCCATATTTCCAGAGGTTAGTCTCCAAATTTCTTAGAGCACACAAGGTCTTTCCCAATTTTCTAAACTGTTCTCTACTTTCTTTAAACTTTGGGTCTTTATCAGTAAAACAAATATAAAATCTTCTCCTTATGTTTGATAATTAAATGTTATAAAACATAATTCAATTGAGTGTCTTCCATAAGTGTTCAATAAATGGTAGCTATTTATACTGCTTCTATTCTAATATTATTATATTTATGTAGTTACTTATTTTACCATCACTGATATTTGTACACTTTGGCTGCTTTTATCTCTATTATATGTTAACAGTGCCTCACTTTTCCCATAAAAGTGAACTTGCCATAACATTGACAAATTAGGCTATTTATTTTTAAAGTATTTTCACATCATATTTTTTCTTAATTCTTTTTCCCATCCTCTTTCTGTGTTGTGATTTTTATTCATCTTCAAGTCAGTTCAAATATTACTTCCTCCAAAATGAGAAGAGTTTCTCATTCTGGAGGCAGAGCTAGATATTATAAAACTCCACAGTGTTTTCCCTTTTATCTCTATAACGTCGTTTAAGAAGTTCTACTGCAATTTATTTAAGTTCATATATTAGTTTGTGTATATTTCAAGTGTATATACTTTTTCTCAACAATGTTATTTTCCCATTTTTTACAACATAATATTTGTTCAACAAATATTGTAAGAATAATTAAGAACACTTGAGAATTATTCTATAAAATGCACCAATATTCCCTACTAGTATTTAATTCCTTAAATATTTTGCTACTTCTTCCTAATTGCACATTGCATTTTCACAACTCTCTTACTCTTTCTTAGGTCTCCTCCATGTTAAGGAGAAATATGCTCATTAAATAATTTCAAGATTCTAGAATATTTCTGCTTTCTCATTGTTGAAACAAAAAGTACAGTCCAGTTAGGAATAATTTTATTTACATTTTAAGAGCTTAAAGTGACACATTCAATTTGTTTCTTTAAAATAATTATTGTCTTTTTTGTTAATGGGAAAGAATTTATTGCTATAATTATAAAACTTCCATATTTTTAATGAAAAGCATAAACAAATATGTTCATATAAGTGGAGAATTTTACTGAGATAAATATCTGCTTTGATTTTGAGAGTGTTTTAGTAGGCTTTAACAAAAATAGGTTTAATATTCCCTTCAGCTTGACTAAACTTTAGACAATTCTTCCGACTGTAAGCTTCTAAAAAAATTGGTGTAATTTTTTCATTGGCAGCATTTGACATAGTATAAAAAAGGAAAGATTTTGATTTTTAATTCATATTGTGGATATATTAGTTTCCTATTGCTACTGTAACACATTCTGACAAAGTTATTCATTTAAAACTATACAAATTTATTCTCTTACACTTCTGAAGGACAGAAGTCTAAAATCAGATTTATCAAACTAAAGTCAAGGTGTTGGCATGGGTGGTTCCTGCCAGAAGTTCTCAAGGGAGAATTTTCTTTTTAAACATTAGACTGGTTTTATTTATGTTTGCCCCATTAAGAAGTGGGCAGAGAACATGAACAGACACTTCTCAAAAGAAGACATACATGCAGCCAGCAAACACAGGAAAAAATATTCAACCTCACTAATTATTATAGAAATGCAAATCAAAATTACAATGAGATACCATCTCACACCAGGCACAATGGCTATTACCAAAAAGTAAAAAACAAAAACAAAAACAAAAACAAAACCAGGTGCTGGCGAGGTTGTGGAGGAAAGGGAATGCTTGTACACTGCTGGTGGGAATGTAAGTTAGTTCAGCCACAATGGAAAGTAGTTTGGCAATTTCACAAAGTACTCAAAGCAGAATTATCATTTGACCCACAAATTCCATTATTGGGTATATACCCAAAGAAATATAAGCTGTTGTACCATGAAAGGAGAATCTTCTTCCTTCCCTTTCCCAGTTTCTAGAGCTGCATTCCCTACATTCCTTGGCTCATGGTCTCTTCATCCATCTTCAAAGCCAGTAACATAGAATCTTCAAATCTTAATCTTTGTCCTCTCTGATCTGCTGCTTCCCTCTTGTAAGATCTTTGTGGTTACATCAGACCCACCTGAACAATCTAGCCTAGTGTCTTCATCTCACAATCCTTAATTTGATTACATCTGTAAAGTCCCTTTACCCTGTAAGCTAACCTTCACAGGTTTAGACATTAGCATGTGTATATCTAGATGGACATTATTCAACCTAACACAGTGGGTTAAACAGTCCTTAAGACTATACAAATAAACTCAAATCTGAAAATTATTTCATACCTAATTTACAAAAAGGATTAAGTTTAACATATTATTTTCTGAGTACTTCTGAAAAAACTCATTACATAAATGAGAAGACCAATGAGTAGTATTAAGAATTCAAACTTTGCTTTGCACATTAGTCAAACATTTATTTCTCTTTGTAACTAAAACACAAATGCACAGATGCAAGTCCTTTCATGTTACCTAGGATTTTGCAATTTGGAAAATTAGCTTTTATGTTGTTTACCAACTAGGGCTTGTATGACTAAATTTTAGGATAAGATCACTTTCTTTTTACGTGACGTTGTTTAGAAATATTGATAAGAGTAGTGATCAAATTGCAGAAATACAGTAATATTTTTAATTGTTTCCATCTTAATATTTGCTAAATGTATTAATATTATTGTAATAGAGATTGGGCTTGACAGAGCTCAGTAATTACATAATACCTAAATGCACAACTTCTTGCTTACTTTTATACATACCAAAGGCAATCAAATCTTTCTAAGTGAAAAGAGAATTTGCAGATCAATCTTTTACAATGTAAGCTTGGTAATGTGAGTCCTGTATGAGAACATTTCAGGGGCTCCCCATCTACTTCAGAATAAAAAGGCCAAGTCCTGAAAATGGCTTTCCAGGGTTGCTGTGATCCGTGCACTAGCTGCTCCAAACCATACCACTCTCTTATTGTTTCACCTACATGTTAGGCATGTTCCTGCCTTGGGACATTTGATCTTGCTGTCTCTGCCAGAACTTTCTTTTCCCAGATAGCCTCATGGCTCACTGATTCTTCACCACCAAGTCTTTGTCAAAAAGTCATTTTCTTCATGAGATCTTCCTAGACCAGACCACATTATTTAAAAATTCATCTCTATAGTTTCATATACCTGTTAGTTCCTATTCATTGCTGAGAAGTATTGCATTATATAATTATACCACAGTTTAATTATTCATTTGTCAGTTGATGAAGTTATGGGGTATTTCCCGCTAAAAACTACTTTTAATAATAAGCTGCTGAAAACACGTTTGTGTAATCTTTTTGTAGACATAAATTTTTATTTCTCCTATGCAAATATCTATACTGATTAGGATTCTCCAGAGAGACAGATCCAACATGATGTACGTGTGTGTGTGTGTGTGTGTGTAAGTGTGTGTGTGAGAGAGAGAGACAGAGAGAGAGAGATTTCAAGGGATTGGTTTACGATTTGTGGAGGTTAGGTAAGCTCAAAATGGGTTTGGGGTTAGGCCAGAAGGCTACAGACTCAGGAAAGAGTTGCAGTTCAAGATCAAGGGGAGTTTTCTGGAAGAATCTTTTCTTGTCCAGGGAAATTCAGTCTTTGTTCTATTAACACATTCAAGGGATCGGATGAGGCCCACTCACATTATGGATGGTGATAGACTTTACTCAGAGTCCACTGACTTAAATGTTAATCTCTTCCAAAAAAAAACCACCTCCACAGAAATATCCAGAATGTTTGATCAAATGTCTGGGCACTGTGGCCCAGCCAAGTCAACACACAAAATTAACCATCACAAGCAGTTTTATTGTTTTCTTCCCAATCTTTATAACTTTTTTGGGGAGTTATTTAATCACATTAGTCAGGGCCATCAGCCTAATACTGAATGGAAGAAGTAAAATCAGACATCCATACACCCTTCCTATCTTAGAGGAAAACTAGTCAATATTTTGCATTGCATATTACATTAGCAATTCATTTTTAATAGACACCCTTTATCGTATTATGAATTTTCTCTTGTATTCCTAACTTGCTGAGGCTCTTTTTTTTTTTTTTTAATAAGCAATGGGTGTTAAATTTTGTCAAACTTTTTTTCCGTCTAGTGGGATGATTATATAATTTTTTCTTTATTCTTTGAATGCATAAATTGCTTTAATTGTTCTTAAACATTAAAACAACTTTGCATACCTGAGACAAACTTCAGTTGAACATGAGGTACTATATTTTTCATATATTGCTAAACTTTATCTGCTCATTGATGTAGCATCTATGTTCGTATAGGACATTGCTTTGCAACTTTATTATTATTATTTTATTATAATACCTTTGAATTGGGCAATGATTTCCCCTCCTTTATTTTTCCAGGGTGAGTCATTTGCGATCCTGTGCATCCCTCATAATCCCCCTCTCTTGGTGAAGGAACTGAGCCAAGATGGGAACATTGGGGTCACCTCCATAGGAATATGAAATTGAGCCTCAGAGAAGACTGTCAGGCTCTTTAGTAAGTGCTGGGAACTTTGGTTTGAACCACTGGGGAATCCACCCATCAGAAATGTTGAAATGCAGCTCATATTAGTGATAAGTGACCCCGAAGCATAGAGAAAGAGAAACAGAGAGAGCCCCTCAGAATGCTTTCTAGTTTCAAGGTCCAGTTCCTCCCGAGGAACTGTCCTTTCTCTCCTCAAGGTTCAGTTTTGCCTGAAACTAACTGTACTTTATCTTTTTGTTTCATAAAATTTCCCTAAAGTTTATAATAATCCCTCATTTGGGGGGAAGAAAAATATGTAATACATTAGTTTTTACTAGGTGCTACCAAGAGAGACTCATTTAAGACAAGTTGTATTCTAAGGCAAGGTATTTAATAGTCATACATGTATCATTTCAAATGCAGTTCAGGTTATGAGAGAAACTATTTGCTAAATTAAGAACATTTTAGAATTTTTTTATTGTTATCAAAATCTCAATTAACTACAATTATTGTATGACCACTGTACTATATGAATCTATGGTTGTCGTTTATAAATTTGTTTATATGTCTTTTTTAAAGTTTGATTTGAAATTTGTAAAAATAATTTAGAGGTATGAAAAATTCTGGGAAGAAGGAATTAGAAATAATGAGGCTGACAACCATTCTAGCAGCTTGGGCAAATTTATTAATATTCCATTTCTTTAATCAAATCGCTGACTAATATGAAATGATTAGGAAAGCCTGGTTAAATTTTATTCACATCACTATATTATGTGCAGAGTATGCTTTATTATATGATATGTATAAATTCAATGTGTAACCTTTGTATTCCGTAAGTGTATTTTTATCCCTAATGGAATCTTGTAACAAAATGCTTTAAGGTGCTGTGAGACTTCTGGATACTCAAACGGCTTTAGATTTAAATTAACTTAGGAATTGATTTCCACTTCAAGCAGTGTTTCACTAAATACAAAAATATAGATTGGACTACTTCCTCCAGAAAGAATCTTCAAATTGATAGGTCTAACTTTTACCCTTGAACACTGTTTCAGCTTACACTGTTTATACACGGAAAGCTCCAGGGCACCTAATTTAGTGGCAAATGCAAATACACAGACCTCGAAGGTAATTTCTTCTCCAGCTAACAGGCAAATAGTAAAAACTCCCTCTTACTCTAGTGGCTGTTATCCACCTTCAGCATTGAGGTGGGTAAGGATTTATAAAAGAAGAGAGATTTTCTCTTTCACGTACCAGGAAAACCCTCTGAAAGAAGAGTTACAAAACAAAAACCTGAATCTGGGATACTTATGTCTTTGAATCACGGTGGGTTTATTGACATGGAATTATTTTTCACTTGTGATTTTATAAATAATGACATTATTAGCATTGATTCAGTAGATACTTTATTCTAGAGCTACTCCTTTTAATATTCTATATATTCTTTCTAATTTTATACTCTCCAATGGCATTATTAGCTCCTGTTATTGTAAGAACTATTGGACTGATTAGTTTTGGAGTTAAAAAAAACTATCTGGAGATTTTCTTTGAAACTATTTTGTAAGCTAGTATTTCTCATATTCAATGTTTCAAAAATTCTACATATTAGTGTAAAATACACATAAAATAATAGTCAACTTTTGTTTTAGGATTTACTTTTTTAAAAACTGGATTGAAAAAAAGCTTTCCAATGGATATTTCTTAAATAAATTTAATTCATTTTCACTACTGAATTTAAATATACACTGAATATTATTATCAAAATCTTTTAGATTTTCCTTAAAATTCTTCCTCATCCGTATTTGAGCTCATTCTTTTAGAAGTCAGTTTGGGAGAGGGGCTGGTTAATGGGAGTTTGGCTAGAGGGGCTGTGGGGATTCGGGACTTCAATTCCTCTTATTTCAAAGTCAAGCAAAAGTCTGCTGTCTTATGCGTTCAGAATAGAATGGGAGACGAATGGTTGCTTGTACTTTTTACTGGGGTCTCAGGCACCAAAGTGACTGCTTCACACCCATTAAAGAAAAAGACCCCAGCTTACTGAGAATTTATCATAGAAGGTGTTACTTGGAATGTTTCTGGTTGTGGAATCTCTGGGAAGCCTAGAGACAGATAATACATAGCTTGTGAAGGGATCTTTGGGGAAAGGGAAGTGCAATGGAACAATGACAGAGGATCATAGTTGCAGGAAGACATACACGTGGTCTTTATTTGAACTCTAGTTCATTTTCTATATGGAATGATGACTCTGCCCAGTTTTCTTCCTCAGCCTCCATGACATAAGAAATGTGAGCTTCCCAAATTGTCAGAAAACAAAAATTTCATATATAGCAATTATTAAATTTCTTTCATTAGATAATTCTATCCTTAAAAGCAGATTTCACATGTAAAAAGTATAGATTTCTGTTCTTTGCAGACCACACAAATATTCCATGGCAGTTTGTTTATTTTTTGGAAAACATTTATTTTTAATTGAGTTTAGACTTACAGAAGAGTTGCAAACAGTGTACTGAGAGGTTCTATTTACTGCTCATCTAAAATCCACTAATGTTAATGTTATATAACTGTAGTAAAATTATAACTTCAGGAAATTAACATCCCTTATTCAAATTTTACCAGTTCTCCCACTAATGTCTTTTTTTCCTTTCCATTCCAGGAGCCTATCTAGGATCCTGTGTTGCCTTTAGTTCTTATTTCTCCTTAGCCTCCTCCAATTTTCAATAGTTCCTCAATATTTCTTTTTCTTGCATGATCTTAACACTTTTGGAGAATTATCAGTTATTTTGTATTTTGTATGCCCCTTAATTTTAGATTTGTCTGATATTTTCTTGTGATCAGAATGAGAAGAGTTTATGTAGTTTAGGCAAGAATAACACAAAAATAATGTATATCCTTCAGGTGGATCTTACCAAACAGTTCATGAAGTTGATGTATCTTATTATTTGGGATATTAACCTTGACCACTTGGTTATGATAGTGAGTACTGGGGTTCTCAACTGTAAGCTACTAAATGAACCTGTGTAGTAAAGAAAGAGATCTTGCGGGAGACACTTTGAGACTATTCAATCATGTTTCTCTACCAACTTTCACCTAATTTTAATATCTGTAGGTGGATCTATAAGTTAAAACACAATATTGTCAGTATTTTGTTGATCAAATTGTTTAAGCTTTGGCCCATTGTGAAATCCTGTTTTTTTAAAATTATCTTTTTACTTTTTGGTAACCCTACTTGTTCTGGGCTCATTTTGCGTCTTCCCACTCCCAGTTCTGGAATCAATAATTTCTCCAAAGTGGCGTGCCTCCTGCTGTTGGAGAACAATGTTTAGAAACCAACATTTGGGCACTCCGTATTCTCACTACTGGGGTGTCATTGCTGCTAAGTACTCTGACTGCTCAGAACTAGAAAATATATGTATGTATACTGATCCTTACATATACAGACATCTGTATCTATGTCTATCATCTATCTGTCTATCCATCTATTTACCTACCTCCCTTCCTTCTAATTATCTGTGTGTATATTAAACACCATGAGTTGATACTAATACCCATGATCCAATTCAACGGAGTTCATTTTAATCTTCCTTTCTCCATATTAGTGAAAATATGGAATATAGGTTGAACTCACAAATGACAAATATGTTTTTGTTCTGAGCAATTATATACATTTAACTTACTGTTTTTATGTTTTTCCTGGAGGAGATGTTGGTGTGGAAAAGATTGAGAATTGGAAATCCATTTTTGGACATTGGCATGTTTTGTGTTAGCTGACTATTATATGGCCAAGCAGAATTGTTACACAGGGAGTAGGCTGTTAATCAAATTCTCAGGGAGAGATATTAAGGCTGCAGATAAATTTTGGAATTTGCAGAATATATATGGTACTAATTGTAGGACTAGATGACATTACTTAGGGAGGAAGAGCTGATAGACAAAAAGAAAAGAAAATGTAGATTAGGCCCTTGGCAACCCAACATTTAAGGACTAGGGAGAGTCAGAAGACAAAAAATAAAAATAAAAATAAAAATAAAAGATGCTGGGAAGGAATTGCCAGAGAAGTAGGGATGAAATAAAGTATGTCTGATGTACCAGAGTAAAAGGAAGAAAGGCTTTCAAGAAGATATTATTAGTCTTTTGTCAAATGCAGCTGAAATGCCCAACATAATGAAGATCAAGAAAAGACCACTAGATTTAACCAGATGGTATTCCTTGACTAAGAAAATACACTGCAGAGCTGATTCCAATTTACTTTTTCATCTTTATTCTACCATTCTGATGGCTTTGCTTTTTGCAAAGATAGTATAGCTTCATATTTTCTCTTTTAACATGGTTTCTCTTCCACTCCATGGTTTCCAGGATGTTCAGGGACATGCTGATAAGAAACCCACAGTCATAGCTCACTGGGATGAGAGGTTTGGCTTTGTGAAAGGTACCATCTACTTTTGACAAATATGTGTGTTCTAAAGCTTTGAAAGTCATATGTTTGCTCTTGAACATGTCCATGAACCAGGCCCGATTTTCCTGCATTGGACGATCATGTTTTCATAGATTTTTACTTTGCTTGTTTCTATTTCATATTTTCACTAAAAGTTTAGTTCCTTTTCTATTTATTTTTCTTTTCTCTCTCTTTTTTTTAATTTTTAAGTAGGTTTTAAAGAGAAAAGAATAACACACACATCTTTCATTCATTGTGTCTCTAACTACTTGAAATACAGTCATATTAAAACACAGATCTGTTTTGTTTTGTTCCTTATTGTAATATATTACCAGAAACAAGACTTGGAACTTAGAAGTAATGCTCAAAAAATGTTCATTAAATAAATGAAATGATACTTTAATAAAAGTTCACTTAATTTTAAATCAAATTTTAAAATTTTATGATCTCTTCTTTTTTCTAGATATATTCTCTTAAATATATGGAGTTATTAATATTTTTTAATTTTTAGAAATTCTGTTTGTTCTATAAAATCTTTTACTTGGGTGTTGATTTTCTGTTTCAACTTGGTACATTTCTTTCAACATCTTGGTTATCTTCAAACGTTTGGTGATTCAAGGCTATCCGTTAATTTTCGTATTTGAATTGTCCTAATAATCTATCTCCTTTGTTTATTGTAACCTATCTAGAGATTATGAGATAGAGGAAGATATAATAACTGGATGGATTTTCTGGTTGCTTTTCTCCTGGAATATTTGTGTGATGTTCTATCCAAACCATTTATAAATCGTCTTATTTCTTCAGTTACAGAGCCAATATTTGATTATTTAATCTAAAAGCAAATGCCCTTGCTTCCAGTTAACCCAAATGAAGAATGTGGTACTAGTCAACACTCCACATTGATCTGTTTTGATTAATTAATCAGTTTGATGAACACCATCAGGCCATTTAGTGTAGGCATGAAGCATTATTGAACTGCTTTGATTTTCCTGCTCTGTTCTATAAGTGGAATTTCTACACTCATTATGCTTTCTCTCTCTTCCAGATGGATACTATACATTTTCTTATAAGTGTCAATATCAAGTGGAAATAGTTTTTATAGCTAGTAACAAATATTAGAAACAACAGTGGCCTAAATAAAGTAGAGGTTGGAAACCTCTCACAGAGTCCAGTGTCCAGCAATCACCATTGGGGTTTCATAATGTTTTCAGTTTCAGGCTCCTCCCTTTATTTTTATTTTTTATTTTTGAGACAGAGTCTTACTCTGTCTCTCAGGCTGGAGTGCAGTGGCATGATCTCAGCTCACTGCAACATTTGCCTCCTGGGTTCAAGCGATTCTCCTGCTTCAGCTTCCCAAGAAGCTGGGATTACAGGTGCGTGCCACCATGCCCGGCTATTTTGTACTTTTAGTATAGATGGGGTTTCACCTTGTTGGCCAGCATGAGAACTAAGTGGGGCCTAAAGGTGTGATGGAATTGCTGCAATCTCATTATAAAACTTGGACGAATGAGGAGTTGGTTTTTATGAATAAGCAAAGAAAGTGGTTTCTTGAGATGAAATCTATGCCTGGTGAAGAAGTTATGAACTTCGTTAAAATGACAAAAGATTTAGAATATAACATAAACTTACTTAATAAAGCAGTGGCAGAATTTGAGAAGATTGAGTCCAATTTTGAACTAAGTTCTACTGTGGGTAAAATGCTATCAAACAGCATCACATGCTACAGAGAAATATTTTGTGAAAGCAAGAGTCAATCCACGTAACAAGCTTCATTGTTGTCTTATTCTTAGAAATTGGCATAGCCACACCAATATTCTGCAACCATCACTCTGATCAGTCATTACCCAACAACATCAAAGTAAGATCTTCCACCAGTAAAAAGATCATGACTAGCTGAAAGCTCAGATGATTATTAGCATTTTTAACAATAAAGCATTTTATTATAAATTAGGATATGCACATTGGTTTTTTAGACATAATGTTATTGCATGCTTAATAGACTACAGTATAGTAAACGTAACTTTGAGAAGGATTTGGGAAACTTAAAAATTCATGTGACTCTCTTTATTACAATATTTGCTCTATTGCAGTGGTCTAGAGCCAAATCTGCAGTATCTCTGAGGTGTGCCTATATTTATCTAGGGTTCAGTACTAGCCATGGTTTCAGGCATCTGCTGGAGGTCTTATACATGGACATGAAGGGACTATAATGCTTAGCTTCTCTTCTTAAGGTACAATGGTACAATGGGACTCCAGTCATCAAGTCGCTACCTTTCGGGTAAGAATTTGGAAATGGGGGTAGCAAGAGGAACACACACCAGCTGTTTATACTTTTCTTGAAGAATTGCCTCTAAAGTCCCACTTTCTAACTTTCCTTATGCTACATTGACCACAGCTAGCTGGAGGAGGTTGAGAAATGGATTACAGATGTTCCTCGACTTATGATGGGGTTATGTCCTGATAAACCCTTTATTCTGATAATTTCTGGCCCTTTACCTAGAATAAAATCTTAAAATCTGGATTCTTTGACCGATGAAAAAGCAGAGAATAGATATTGGGAAGGGAACTAGCCTTATCTGCCACAGTGATGTTCTTTATGAGGCTTTTAACAGAGTATAGACAGCACAGGCTGCAGGTGTGGAAAAAGACACCATCACCACCTGGAAACATTTCCATTAGGAGCTACTCTGGGACTTCATAATTTATTTCCAGCCTTTCCCAAGAAGATTTACTTGGGAAATATCTAGATTTCTGGCTTGGGAAGATGCAAAGAGGTAAACGTCAGCTATATTATATCAAATTTTATTAAATAATAGAGTGTTTTATTTTATTTTTTGAGACAGAGTCTTGCTCTGTCACCCAGGATGGAGTGCAGTGGCATGATCTCGGCTCACTGAAACCTCTGCCTCCTGTGTTCAAGTGATTCTCCTGCCTCAGCCTCCTGAGTAGCTGGGACTACAGGCATGTGCCACCACGCCCAACTGATTTTTGTATTTTTGTATTTCACCATGTTGGCTAGGCTGGTCTGGAATTCCTGACCTCAAGTAATCCACCCACCTCGGCCTCTCAAACTGCTGCGATTACAGATGTGAGCCACCATGCCGGGCCCTTATAGACCTTATAATACGGAAAGACATGGGATGAAGTTAATACATTTAGAAATAGAATTTTAAAATTTAAAAAGAGCTTTGGATAAGAACTCATTACAGCTTCATATAGTGTTTTCTGGGAGTTTTATAACATCACAAAATCATAGCTAAGTGCAGTAAGGCATATGTTAACGAGACAGACTGAATCATTCTACAGTGTATATGTACTTCAGAACATCATGTTGCACACAATAAATACATACACTTCATGTTATTATTTTTTAAATCTGTCAAATTAAAAAATAACAATATATATATTTTTAGAAAGACAAATTTTAAAAATTATGTTTTCCAAATATGGTTTAGAGTAACTGTGTATAATGAAGTGGAAATAAAAGACCAGTTTCGATGCTGAATAAATGACTTAAGGTCAATCTGTAATAGAATCATGCCTTTTTTGTATATTTAAGAATGCTCTTTGTGATCTTCTAGTTAGAAAAAAATCATCCTCACAGCTGGGGGTTCTGAGCTGAAAGAGAAAGGTCCAAGCTCCAAGCAGAGAAGAGGCCCAGGTTTCTGTACTCAGAATGAGGGAGGAAGAAAGCATGAGTTGTTTTCCTCCTGAGGTAAAACTACCTTAAAAGTTGCAGATAACCAAAGAATTGTACAGAGGTGCAAGATAAATAGAAAGACAGAAGGAGAGTTATAGGATAAGAAAGGAGTCAGAAAGGCCAGGAAAAGTAGTGTAGTAAAGTAGAAACCTTGTGGTTCTCTCGATGGCTTCAAAAAACAAAACATGCAGGTGTGAGATGCACAGGAAGGACAGTAGGATCCCATCACCTCTCTCTTCCCTTCGTATTAAACGTCCAGTTAGCTTACAGGCTGCTCAGATGGATTCTTTTTATAGCTTGGCTTCTCCTAAGCACACTTTCTTTAGTGTACCTGACTGCACATGACCCTCCTTTGTTCAGAGTTCTTTAATAGTTCATTTTCTGCTGATCTCTACTCTCCCTCTTCGGGCTTCTGCTAACACGTATCATGTCTTTTTCAAGGAGTTTCTAAAATGGTGGCAACATAATTCAGACAATAGGTAGTGAATGTCTTCCAAGCAAAAATGCCTTTTAACAAATCTTTTTGGAGGGACATAAAAAAATATTAGGAGTAACAAACCTCAGTAGTTTCTCTGTTGTTGAAATATTTGGCTGTGCTCTGAGAAACTTTTCTTAAAGCTGTTAAGTGCAACGTAACAGGGTTTCAGCCTTGTTACTTACCACACAGTTTTTTATCTGTAGAATGGGTATTACCATAAAACCCTGTCACCCACGCTGTAGTGCAGTGGTATGATCTTGGCTCACTGCAGCCTCTGCCTCCCAGGTTCAAGCGATTCTCCTGCCTCAGCCTCCCAAGTAGCTGGGATTATAGGAACACACTACCATGCCCTGCTAATTTTTTTTTTTTTTTTTGGAAGAGATGGTGTTTTGCCATGTTTGCCAGGCTGGTCTTAAACTCCTGACCTCAGGCGATCTGCCTGCCTCAGCCTCCTGAAGTGCTGGGATTACAGGTGTGAGCCACCATGCTTGGCTTCTGTTCAACTTCTTTAACATTAGATGCACACCCTATGCCAGGTTGAAAATGATGTAGAAGACATGCCCATTGGCCACAGGCACCAGCAAGTCCTGTTTCACTCTCCTTGAGTAAACAGTGGACTCTGTTGACTCCAAAACAAAAAGGAAGAGAATAAGCTCATTATGATAGTAATCTTTGTTTGCCAGTATAACCTGATCCAACAAGTTTGGGGGCTTCCAACTCCAAATGGTGAAAAAGCAATTCAAGGTAAACTTGCCCTTCCCTGTTCTTAATCTCCATATTATATTTTTTATGTGTGAGTCTATGTTAGGAGTTAATGGCAGTGCCTCTTACCAGGCTATGCTGACCTTAATGGCAACAATGCTGTTGCAGCCTTGTTTATGAAAGCTGAGGGATCCCTCTGGATCTAATCAAGAAACAGAAAGTTGTAGCTTGAGGCCTAAACTGAGTTGTTGGAGAATTGGGAGTTCTAAACTGCTAGATGTGTGCTGGGGCTTGGTGTTCCTCTCTCAGTTTTACTATAATCAGGGTCACCAGTGGAACTAAGCATCCTGTATGATATTTATCTAAGCCCTGTGCTATCCCAGGATAAGTGCTGACTGAGGGCCAAACGAGCATTTCCCATGGCACAGTGCATCTACATCAAATGAGAGAGGAGCAGAAAACAAGTTTTTAACACCATACGCCTTGTCCTGAGGCGCCAGTGCTAATTGCCCCCAAAGAGACTTCCCAACCACACTGAAAAGCCCCTGGGGCCTATGAACCTGGCAGACATAGATTTGAACAAAATATTTTGAATGAGTGATAACTCTGCCATTTAGTAAGGATGCTACCTCAAGCAAGTTAATTAACATCTGACAGTCTCAGGTTTCTGATCTGTAAAATGGGGATGGTGTTACCTATCTCAGACGGCTGTTGTAAGGATTAAATTAAATTAGGTAACACATGTGAAGTGCCTAGTACATACCCTTGACATATCAGAGGGGCTTAAGAAATGTTGGTAGGCAGAAAAGTTAAGTACACAAATAATGACATATAAATGATGACACGAGGTTAACGTGGTGAACTGTGCAGAACTGGCAGTATAAAGTTTGACAGGAAAAGGGGAAAAAAACTTATTGAACACTTAGCACTTGACCTGCTTCTGGAATAATCAGTAGCATTTCAATGGTCAGAGGTGGAGGAAGGGTACTTTCTGATAGAGGGAAGAGCTTGAGGAAGGTCCACAGTTAGAAAAGGCAAATGATCCTAGGAATTGCAAGGAGACCAGTTGGCTGAAGTGTAGACTATTGTGAGGCACAAAAATGATAAGGGTTGGAATTTGTAGTAGATGTGGTGTACAAAAATGATCAGGTTGGAAAGTTAGAAACCACCATGTAGAGAATCCCTGAAGGACTTCTGGCACAGATAGCAGCCTGATCAGAGGGGATTAACAAGAATATGAAGTAAATATGGTTGAGGTAGGCCAAAAAAGTTGAGAGCAGAAAGATGAGGTGAGGATGGGATGCCGGTTCAGTAGATTAGACTGAGGTCAAGTAGAAGGTTAACAAGGGGAATGCACGAGGGTGGTGGCAGTGGGATAAGTGGAAAGGTGTGGATATGAAAAATATGCTGGAAGTAGGGATTAGAGCTTTCAGGAAATATTTTTTACAAAAGTATATGAGTTAAAGTGATTCCTTTGGTTTGGAACCATTGAGGTTGGATGTTTAAACCAGAGAAAAAAATTAAAATTCTCCATTTATCATGAAGTACTTATAGGGTAGTAATGTGTGTTGTTTTTGTTTGATATTAGAGGGGGCTAAAGAAGAATACATTCCTGGGATGAGGAGATACTGAAGAAGTTATTTTGTTTATTCTCCTGTCTCAAAGTAAGAGTATACTAAAAATAAACTAAGCTGATACTTATTTGACTTATTAAAACAACTTTAAAAATTACAAAAGTGACATATTTCATTAACAGACAAAATATAGGGAAATAAAAAAGATAATAAAATAATCTATAATTTCATTACTCAAACTATTATTTTTATGTATATATGTGAGAGAGGTAGCAGAAAGGTACAGACTGTGGGGTCTGGATAAAACTAACTGGGCTGGTTTCAATTCTAGCTTCTGCACTCAGTAACTGTATGACCTTGGAGAAGGTATTTAATCTCCTCACACCTCCATTTCTTTATCTTTACAATTAATAGAATTCATTTAACAACTATAATATGACAAGTAAGTTATTACATGAAACTGTTGAGAACTGTTTCTGGTGCATACTAATTGGCCAATACATGTTAACTGTATTATAATTATAGTTTTAGTGGAAGTATAGTTAACATTGTCTTATAGGAGTAAAAAGTTATTAAGAATTTAGGAGTGAGAGAAGTGGGTTAAAGGAGTAGCTGTGAAAGATATTCTGAGGAAAAGGCTGATAAGACTTGGCAAAGAGAGGCAGGAGTTGAGGTTGGTGTTGTGCTGTCTGCTGAGGATTTGACGTGTGGCTAGTGCACCTGAAGAAATAAATTTTTAATTTCATTTAATTTGAATTAAATTGTAGTTATAGTGACTGAGTCTCACTCTATCACCAGGATGGAGTGCAGCGGTGTGATCTCGGCTCACTGCAACCTCCACCTCCTGGGTTCAAGCGATTCTCCTCCCTCAACCTCTCGAGTAGTTGGGACGACAGGTGCGCCCCACCACACCCAGCTAATTTTTGTATTTTTAGTAGAGACAGGGTTTCACCATGTTGGCCAGGATGGTATCCATCTCCTGACCTTGTGATCCGCCCACCTCGGCCTCCCAAAGTGCCCGGATTAAAGGTGTGAGCCACCGTGCCTGGCTGAATCTACTTTATTAATGTAAATTTTATGAAATCTAAATAGAAATCAAGTATTTCTGATACAAATTTAGTGTCTGAATTGACATGGCTGTAAAGTGTAAAATCCATGCCAAATTTGGAAGACTTAGTACCCCCAACATGTAAAATATCTTAATAATATTTAGTACTGATTTTGTGTTGAAATGATAATGTTTTAGATATTATCTAAATAAAATATACTATTAAGTTAAAAGAAGTTGGACAACTCAAAATTCAATCAAATTGTAGAATATCAACATTTAGTCCCATTGTAGCCATGTTCTCTTTGGCCCTGATTTCAAGAATGAGGTTATAATACTCTAGTTATATATTATATAGCTCTCTATATAAATATAACATATACAATAAATTTATTATGTAATATTATATATAATATAACCTGTTCTTAAAAACTGAATAATCCAGGGCCAATTTTTCTATTCTATTGTGATAACTCAAGTGTGCATTTTAAGTTAGTCACCACGTATAAGTCATTGTAAAGCATACTCAGTTTTAAAACACATCCTGTCCTGAAGAAACTTCCTTGAACTTAGTCAGTGTCATAGGTTTGTGCTCGGAATCTATTTCTTGAAATGGATTTTAGGACTAGAAGAGCAATCATAAATCTTGAAGGTAAGAACTCTGTAAGTGTAGCAGGACGAGCCACAGACAAAACCCTTCAGACACCAGGTTAAAGAAGGAAGATGCTTTATCCGGCCGGGAGCGTCCGCAGATTTGCGTCTCAAGAACCAAGCTCACTGAAGAAAGAGTTCCTGGCCCTTTTAAGGGCTTATTACTCTAAGGGGTCCACGTGAAAGGGTCATGATAGATTGAGCAAGCAAGGGGTACTGACTAGGTGGGGGTGGTGAGCAAGGCAAGTATTTCTCTGTACCATTGTCTGTGATCTATAGATAGCACAAGCGGTTAGGGTGGTGGTTAATCTTTAACCTACAGGCCTGGCCAGTGGCGCCGATCAGTCTGTTATTTTTCAGTTTTTACTTCTTCCTTTTCTTTGGACACAGGGGATTGTAGGAGAAATGGCCTCTCTCCTCATTAGAAGTGAACATCCTATTCCATGTGACCTGCAACTAGCCCCTAAGATGTTGGGATGCAAGCAAGTGGTATGTGCATGGATAAACAGTAGTTAAAGGAAGGTGAAATCCAAATATTCAGGGCTTAGAAATGTAGCTCCATTATCACAGAAGGCAAATGTGTATAGTGTTACAGGTAGTTAGATAGGCATGAATGAGGCAGGAGAGAGCTCTTCCCCCACCCACTAGGAATGTCAGGTGATGGTTCAACAATTATCACACTGCCTCGCTAAAAATAACAATTCGGTAGCCAGTGCCAGGGCACCAAAGAGAGACAATCTCCTGATGATCCACAGCTATTAACATTAAAGTGTTAACTGAATAGAGACGCCAGGGAGAAGAAACTTCTTGGGCATGCATGTTAACAGTCAAAATGGCTAAGTATGATCTTCCAGGGACACTCCACCGGAAAAGGGAAGAAAGCCTCAGATGGGCATGCCTACTACTTCCTAAAAACACTACCGCATGCTCAGTTCCCAAGGATAAAGAGGGGACTGCGCAAGCAGGAAGCCCACCCTAAGGGAAGAATCGTGGAAAAGAGGTGAGCCAAAAAGTCCTAGGAGATCAAGGTTAAATGCTCTCTTTAACCTTCAGGCACCCTCTTGGATCTCTTCCAAGTGAACTTTCCATTCTTTCCTGTTCTATAGCCTTTTTTAAAAAAACTTCCACTCTTGCTCTGAAACTCTCTTCGGTCTTGTTCTGCCTTGTGCTCCTCAGTAGAATTCTTTCTTCTGAAGAGGCAAAAATTGAAGTTGTTGCAGACGCATTAAGATACACTGCTGGTAACTTCGGGGAACTCCGATACCAGCCACCAGTAACATATAGTATGGGAAAATATAGTGGCCAAAAAGCATGACCTCTGACAACACATTGCACAGTCCTTTGATATCCTGAGTTCACTTGACAGCTGAGTTGAAGAATTTACTTCTCTCTGTTCTGCTGTTCTCTCTTCTTTTGGTGACAATTAAAAGTGGATTCAGAATAGACATTGTTTATAGTGTAGCTGAGGGAATGATAAAGAAATCAAAACGAAGTTGCACATAAAACTTTATCATGTTCATCCTCTACCTGATATTTTTCCAAGTTTCATACTACCTATAGCTGCCTGATATATATACCTATAGCTGCATGAAGTGACAGATCATATCATTTGGTAGTGACATGTTCTTTTATTTATAAATCTACCTGATAGTGAAAAGCAGTACTCACATCCTACTTTATATTATATTTGCCTCGAATTTAGTTGACATGCTTGTATGATTATTCTTCCAGAAGAATGTTAAAATAAAATTTTTGGTTTTAAAGCAAAAGATATTAGTAAGTGTTGGGTTTTAAGGAAGTTCAAAAAATATCATTCCTGATGGGGACAACACGTTTAAGCAGATGGTAATAAATAATATCATCCTTGCTGTGCATGGTAGCTCACACCTACAATCCCAGCACTTTGGGAGGCCAAGACAGGAGGGCTTGAGCCCGGGAGTTGGAGACCAGCCTGGGCAACGTAGTGAGAAATCATCTCTACTTAGGAAAAAAAAAAAAAAAGAAAAAGAAAATGAAAAAATTACATGACCATGGTAGTGCCAGCTACTCTACTACTCAGGAGACTGAGGTGGGAGGATATCACTTGAGCCCAGGAGTTCAAGGCTGCAATGAGCCATGATTACACCACTGCACTCTAGCCTGGGCAACAGAATGAGACCCTGTCAAAAAAAAAAAAAAAAAAAAAAATCGCCTATATTGCAAGCAAAGACCAGATGAAAAACCATGGATTAGATGTTATAAAATAATGAGTTTTCGAAAACTAGATCCCATAATTAGACATGCCTAGCCAGTTACTGACAGTGCTGGAAAACCGTAGGTGTCTGGACGCATAGCCAATTTGCTGTTGAGTTTATTGCGGAAAACTTTTTAGATAAACAGATGCCAAACAGAGAGAAAGGGAAGATGCGGGGGTCACTTATGCTCATTTTCTTAGCCAAAATTCACCCCTCAAACAATACACTCTTTCTTCCATGGGTAAGTGAAGTGGCCAGAGATGGCAGGCATGTGACAATAATGAATATTCCCTTCATATTGGAGGACAAAAGAGCAGAACTATGGTTTCTCTTTCAACAGTGGAAATATAAAATAAATATACATTGTACTTATGTTTAAATTTTGAGTGCCTTTACATACTTATGTCTTTTTATCAATAAAATAAAATTGTATCTCTAAATTAAGTCAGGTTTCCTGACCTTAAAAATTAGTTAAAATATGTTTGTTGAACCATTTAGGCCTGCCACCTATATTGAGTTTCACTTTTACCAAATTTTGATTATTTATGGTTAATGATAGTTTGGGTCTTCTTTTTATTCCTCTTGAATCATTTGTAATTTATGTTTTCCTAAATATTACCACACCAGCTTGATCATAAAATTTATTAGCATAGAGTTGTTGCATATAATATTTTTCCATAATTCTTTTAATCTCTTCGTATCTCTGGTCTCTTGTTCACATTTTTGTCTTGACTTACACTTATTTACAAATTCTATAAAGTAAACACCATTTACTTTATTATTCTGTGTATTCTCAGTGTCTAGACCTTGGTTCATGGTAAGGACTTAATACATATTTGTTGATTATATTTGTTTTCAAAACTATATTCTAGCATCAGTTAAGAAAGATGAGACAAGTTTGTTCTGTATGCTTTGGCATTGGCAAGCCTCTCATAAAAGAAACATAAGATTTCACACTGATTATTCATCCTACATTGTGTACCTGCCAAGTACTATTGTTAAAGGCAAAAATAATTCTAGCAATAGGGATATTGTATGAGAAAATGGATTTGATGATAAAATATTTATGAAACTACTACAATTGTGACAATACAGATAATTTATTTTGTTGTTTGCTTCATGTATTGGTGTTGAGAATAGACCCAGCATACAAGTGGAACATTTTTCTTTCTACTTTTCATTGAGAATGTTAAAATGAAAGTCCCCAATGTTTTATTTCACATATGCAAGTTGTTTTGTGGAATCACAGTCTGAATACACTAGTTATGTTTTTCATATTTCCCTTCTCTGTGTTTTTCTTGTTGATACCATTTTCTTACTACCCACTCTTTTTTATAAACCATAATTTGGGATTGAAGTCGGTAAAAATTTAGGATAGGAAAGGGTTGTCATTAAGCTACTAGAGTGATGAGAAGTAGAAAGAAAGAAAAAGGGAAAAATTGAGTTAAAAATCCCAGATCCCTTAAAATTCAGTGCTAGGTGTCTCCCATAGACACGCAGGTGTATAAAAGACTGATCCTAAAGTGCTACAGATCAGGAACTGTAGGTGAGATCCATAATTAATTTTACTGTGGTATGAGTTGTATGTTATTGAGTTCCAAACTCACCTTCCATTCTCTACTTTTTGAGGCTGGAGTTGGGGCTCTTCACTACATTTCTGCATTACTCCATGGCTCTGTGTAAGACCCTCTAGAAGAGCAGCCAGGCAGAGACAGCAAGGCTGGTGGAAGGAGATGAGATTTGCTTTTTCCTGTCGGTTTCTTGCAGAATTCCTGTCTGTCTCATGTGGAATTCCTGTCTGTCTGTGGTCTCTGTTCACACATCAGCAGCACTTCTTCATTGTAGTAGCAATGGAGATCCTTCCCATAACAGTAGCTGAATCCAATTTGCAGTTTTTCTAACATCTTCAAAAACAGCCTCATTTTTCTCCATTCCATATAAACCAGCACCAGTCAAGCAATGGCTTCTCTGTAAGCTGTAAGGGGCCCCATATAAAGATACATTTTAATAATTCCAATCTCTTTCCTTTGTTCCCTCTACCCTAGGAGTGGTTTCTATAGTTGCTTCCTATAGTTGCTACCTTTGTGAAACTTTACATTTCTCTTAGATACCTAAATAACAACTTCGTACAAAGTTTAAAATTTTTTCATACTAAATTCTTCCTATTAAACATAAGCAGGGAAATAGAAATTCCTTGTAAAATAAAATACAAAAAATTAAATTATCTCTGTTTATAGAATTGTTGTGATTTTTTTTCTTTCTTCTTAATGGACGCTGACTAACAGAAACACCAGTACAGTTGTTAAGGGAATTTGTCTATCGCTTTATTTGTTTTAATTATATCATGTGCCATCCTGTTGTGATGAATATGTGGATTTCGGAGTCATATAAATCAGAGTTCCACCAGGCTTCATTAATTCCATGGAGTGAGATTTGGGGAGGGTTATCTTAACCTTTCTGAGCTTCAGTCTCCTCAACTGAAAATAACATCTACTTCATAGGTCTATGACGATTAAATAGGATGATGTTTGCAAAACATGCAGAATGCGCTCAGTAAATGGTATAGATAATCTTAGTGATGAAGATTGTGATCAAGGAACAGTGGTAAGTTTCAAATCCTCAGAAGTGAAATTTGTTTTTAACTTTTATTTTAGGTTCAGGGGTTGATATGGTTTCACTGTGTCCCCACCCAAATCTCATCTTGAATTGTAACTCCCACAATTCCCACATGTTGTGGGAGGAACCCAGTGAGAGGTGACTGAATTATGGGGTGGGTCTTTTCTGTGCTGTTCTTGTGATAGCGTATGAGTCTCATGAGATCTGTCGGTTTTAAAAACAGGAGTTTCTCTGCACAAGCTCTCTCTTTACCTGCCATCCACTTAATCTGTGACTTGCTCCTTCTTGCCTTCTGCCATGATTGTGAGGCCTCCCCCGCCATCTGGAACTGTAAGTCCAATTAAACTTCTTTCTTTTGTAAATTGCCCAGTCTTGGGTGTGTTTTTATCAGCAGCATGAAAACGGACTAATACATGGGTACATGTGCAAGTTTGTTTTATAGGCAAATTGTATGTCATGGGGATTTGATATACAGATTATTTCATCACTCAGGTAATAAGTGTTGTACCTGATAGGTAATTTTTCAATCCTCACTTTACTCCCACCCTCTACCCTCAAATAGGCCCTGGTGTCTTTTGTTCCCTACTTTGGTCCATGTGTATTCAATGTTTAGCTCCCATTGTAAGTGAGAACATGTGGTATTTGGTTTTCTATTCCTGCATTAGTTTGCTTAAGATAATGGCCTATGGCCTACAAGCTTCATCCTTGTGGATACAAAGAACATGATCTCTCATACTTTTTAATGACTGTATAGTATTCCATGGTGTCTATGTACCAGATTTAAGCTTTTGAATCTAGTTTAATTGCTTTAAGACCTAAAATTCTAAAATCTGGAGGTATTGATATATCAAAGTTACAAAATTAGTGACAAACCTCAGACTCCTGATTATACCTAGAAACTTTGATCATACTTTTCCACCAGAATCTCCCCAGTAACATGTGATTTCACTCAAGTTTATTATTCCATAGTGGAACCCTGACAGATAACACCATGTTAAACATTGACTGAGTTAATTTTCAAGGATTGCAATGCTGTATAGGGAAGTAAAAGTAAATCATGAAATTTATAAAAATAAAAACAAATTACTTTAATGATAAAAATAATTTTCCAAGGGGGAATATGCATTTACACATTATGTGTAGATAATTTATTTTTCAGAGAAGTAGTGGAGTATTTTGTTTAGATAATAAACTTGGCATCAGACTGCTTGGGCTCAAATCTAGACAATACCCTTGCTAGCTCTGTAAACTTGGGTGATTTACATAATTTTACCATGTCTCAGTTCTCTAATTTATAAAATGAGGATAGGCAGTTTCTAACATGTAGTTTTAAGAGGGTGATTACAAAGAAATCAGTTAGAACATTGCTTGTCATACTGAAGAAAATGTGTTCTCTTTTTGATCAAATTTAACATTCTTTCACATAGCAAGAGGTCACTGAAAATATTTCATGTTCTTGTCTTTTTGGCACTAAAAAATACATAGCTTGAGTTTTCAGGAAACTTCAAGTAATTACTTTTCTAAAAATTACTTTCACTACTTGTAATTTATAAAACACCAGGCCAGCACCTGAAATGCAACTGCCACTTTTCTGCCATCTCCTAGCACCACACTGTAATAACTCTGAATTATATAGGATTGGAATTATATATGAAGTGTTCCTCAATAACTAAACTTTGTCCTGTAATTAAAACAGACATTCAGGTGAATTGGAGGGTGAAGAATTGTCTGGTCCATTAAATTAGTCTGGTGCTATTTCTTATCCTCTTCATTTGAAATTTTCTATGTAATACCCCTTGACTAAGAAATAATCATTCCTAGTAAGAGGAAATTGATCACAAATATGTTCTACTTGTGAAGAAAACAATAGAAACAAAAACTCAGTTAATAGTGAGCCACATCTTGGGGAAAATATATTCAATTGCTTTGACCACCATAAACGAATCTGAACGGAATTCTGACTTATCTTTGGAAAGATGGTTGATCTTAGCTTAATCACAAAAAGGAAGACAGTGATAAAAGAGTAGGGGGAATGCTGAAATGAGTTTTTCCAGAGCACAGAAGTAGGTAAAGTTGATTGATAGCTAGTGCTACCCTCAGTGTAAGACTCCATCAATATAATTAAATTAAAAGTGAAGAGTTGGTTTGGAATTTTCTCATCACTTCTCAAAATCACAAGGGCATCTGTTAACAAAGCTGCTTTCTTACATGCAAGAAAGTTCAAGGGAATTGAAACACAGAGACCAGAATTATGAGACTATCGAACTCTTTTGTCTTTATTATATTTAATCAAGTCCCGGCTTTAAAGCATGGAAGTAACAATATAAAGGTCACATTTCAGATGAGCAAGCACTCTGAGAGTTTTTAATCTGATTTTGGATTTAACCAAACAACTTACAAGTCATTTAGAAACTAAATTCCTTCCATTCATTCAAAAAACATTAATTAAGCACGTATTATGTTTCAGGCTAGGTGCTGTGGCTACAGAGTAAGAAATTATTTAGAAAATTTTCAGTGATATTTCAGAAATATACAAGGTGTAATTTCTTAGAAATATGTGAGTTTCTGTCATTGGGTGCAATAAAACATAAAACTATCTCTACAAGAACAAAATGAGAAAATAAAGCAAAATAGCAGTATGTGAGAGCAAATTAGAGGTATTCAATGACTATTACTTTGCTATAAGTCAACGGTAGGGTGAAGTTACTTAAAAAAGTAATACGATTTCAGGGTGAATTAGAATGTCAGTAGCAGCTTCCTGGTGGTCTAGTGGTTAGGATTTGATCTCACTGCTACACTCCCAGTTTAGATTCCAAGTCAAGGAAATCTTTCTTGAAAAGAAGTCAAGAACATATTGTAATAGTTTTCTCCTTGTTTAGAGTTACACTGTGGGCTGAAAACACATGTAAATAATCCATTTGATTCTATGTTTTCTACTTTAAGAACAATCATGTCAATATATGAGTCTAACATTGCAACTATTGTAACTGAGCAAAACTTGAGACTTGTGAAAGGTAAAAATGTGTGCCCTAATATTTTTGCCCTACGTGAAAGAGTGATTGAACTTCATTGACTCTCGAGGAAAATAATGAGGGAAATTTATAGCAGTTAGTTAATGTTGAGCTTAGCTACTTTTTTTTTTTTTCGGAATTCAGGCAACACTTCAGCTGCTGGGAATGATCTTCTGCGACGACTTTCTGCTCCTTTGTAATCTTCCTAAGCTGAATACAGTCTCTTCACTCAAAAGTAAGTCCCCTCCCTGGGGATAGCTCAAGTCTAATGGTCAGTTGATAAGGTAAGAAGAACCCTCCTACGTTCGTTTGCTCAAGTCGGGGCAACTTAAAAGGCCTATCTCAGCTCCAGATGTTCCTAACAGAGGTCTCTTGCAACCACAGCTAAACTCCTGCCACTGGCCAGTCCTACTTCCTTCACTCCCCTAGAGGTGTTGATGTAGGGGTTGCCTTTCAATAAACCTGTAGTCAAATCTCCCTCTCAGAGTCTTATTTCTGGGAATCCAGCCTAAGACATAGGAAGATCTGAGTTCGGCATTAGGAGAAGCTTTCTTACAAGTAGAATTGCCTCAAGGGTATGAACTTTAGAGATTGCTGAGAGGTGACAACGTGCTAGCAGCTCTGGCTGGCTCTTGGCGCCTCCTTGGCCTCAGTGTCCACTCTGGCCATGCTCCAGGAGCCCTTCGGCCCGCCACTGCGCTGTGAGGGTCCCTTTTTGGGATGGCCGAGGCCAGAGCCGGCTCCCTCTGCTTGCAGGGAGGTGTGGAGGGAAAGGCGTGGGCGGGAAACGGGGCTGCGCACGGTGCTCGCGGGTCAGCGCGAGTTCCGGGTAGGCGCGGGTTCAGCGGGCCCCACACGCTGAGCAGCCGGCTGGCGCCCCACCCCTCCTCCCCCCGCAGTGAGGGCTTAGCACCCGCGCTAGCAGCTGCGGAGGGTGCGCCTGGTGCCCCAGCACTGCCGGCCCGCCCGCGCCACTATGGAATTCTCGCTGCGCCTCAGCCGCCTCCCTTGGGGCAGTGCTCAGGGCCCGCAGCCCGCCATGCCCAAGCCCCTTCCTACCGGTGGGCTCCAGCGCCGCCGGAGCCTCTGCCTCCCTGACGGGCGCTGCCCGCTGCTCCATGGCGCCAGGTCCCATTGACCACTCAAAGGCTGAGGAGTGCGGGCTTGCCGCAGAGGACTGGTGGGCAGCTCCGCCTGCTAGCATGGCGAGATCCACTAGGCGAAGCCAGGTGGGTTCCTGAGTAGGGTGGGGACTTGGAGAACTTTTATGTCTAGCTAAAGGATTGTAAATGCACCAATCAGCACTTTGTGTCTGGCTCAAGGTTTGTACATGCACCAATCAGTGCTCTGTGTCTAGCTAATCTAGTGGGGACTTGGAGAACTTTTGTGTCTGGGGACTTGGAGAACTTTTGTGTCTAGCTCAAGGTTTGTAAATGCACCAATCAGCACTCTGTGTCTAGATACAGGTTTGTAAAAGCACCAATCAGCACCCTGTCAAAATGGACCAATCAGCACCCTGTCAAAACACCAATCAGCTCTCTGTAAAATGGACCAATCAGCAGGATGTGGATAGGGTCAAATAAGGGAATTAAAAGCAGGCTGCCTGAGCTAGCAGAGGCAACCTGCTGGGGTCTCTTTCCACACTGTGGTAGCTTTGTTCTTTCGCTGTTTACAATAAATCTTGCTGCTGCTCAGTCTTTGGGTTTGCGCGGCCTTTGTGAGCTGTAACACTCACCGTGAAGGTCTGCAGCTTCACTCTTGAAGCCAGTGAGACCACAAAGCCACCAGAAGGAAGAAACTCTGGACACGTCTGAACAGCAGAAGGAACAAACTCGGGATACACCATCTTTAAGAACTGTAACACTCACCGCCAGGGTCCGCAGCTTCATTCTTGAAGTCCGGGAGACCAAGGACCCACCAATTCAAAGCAGAAGGAAGTGACTATGATCTGAGGTTGGTGAAGAGAGAATTCTTATTTCATAAGGAGTTGGATTGAATGATTTTATGATTTTAAAAGCTTCAAAGGCTTTAACTCTGATTCTATACTATATAAAATAATGCAGCCAATCTGTTTAGAAAGTCTATCTCTGTGATGTTTCTTTCACCTAAGCACAGGTGACTTATTAGAGAAAATAATTCTTTGTATATCTTGGACCCATACTGAACTCCTGGAAAAGTATATAACCTATAGCTTGGCCCAAGATTCCCAAAACTAACAACAAAAGACTACAGAAAGAAGAGTAATTAAATATACAAAGGCAAAATATTTGGTTTTCCTAATCTTTTGAGTTATATCCCTGGTTGTACAGGATCAACAACCTTCAGAAGCCAATCAGCCCTCTTGTGTTATCACTAGACCATGTTGACTGTGTCAAGCTCACCTTTAATGCTGAACAGTCTAGAGAATTTTTTTTTTTTTGGCTGCCCGGCGTCCTTCCCTTTTCTCATGTATCGTGATGATAAACTTACAAGGTAGAGTTTGACTCTCACTGTTAAAATCCCAGATATTTGCTTCCTCAATCTCTCTTGTAGTAAAAGCATGAGAATTTGTTCCAGGTACCACCAACCGAATTCACCTACCCCAGACTATAATCCAGAAATTATTTCTGGGTCTGTTTAAAATATGGATCATAGTAGCACCAGAAGTTGTGTGTAGTTTCCAGGGAGAGTAGTATTATTGGTGTTAATGGCTCTCTAATTAATTAGTGGAGCTTAAATCACAAGCTACATCTAGTCCTGAGAAATGGTAGCAGCAGAACCTTTTCTGACTAAGTATCCTCTCAGCCTAATGCTTTACCTCTTGAGGGAATTCTGTGAGCTAACAAAAATATTTTTAAGAAACATAGTTTTCTGCTTTAGCCACTCAGAGTGAATCTGGATTGGTTATAGGATCTTGCTAGATTTGAAGACAGTGAAAATCTAGCTAGTGTCATGAGATAGAACTCTGGGTGTTCATAGCACAGACTTAAAAAAATAACTAATGAAAATCACCCTGGTGATAACCTGGACAAAAAGAGCCTTTGAAAATCACAGGGACTACTGCTATGGAACTCTGTGAAAAAGATAAATGATATAAGAATTGCGGGGTTTGCTGGTTATTTCTAGTGATAATCCATACCTTAAAGGAATAGAAAAACTGGATATCTTAAAATCTAAATTCAAAACTTTGCCTGAAAATCATGGGCATCCTGTGATAGTGCTGTCAGTGCTTAATAACAGGTATTCTCACTCAACTTCAAATTCACTTCTACGTTCTTTTCTTTGACAGTTAGTTTAACACTCAGCAAACCATCTTTCTGCTTTGCCAGTTGGCTCCCAAGTGGGCTATGTTAGCAGTGAACACTTAAGAAAATGGGAAGGCTAGAGGAGAAAGAAGACACTTGTTTCTTTGTTTGTTTCTCATTTCTGTCAACATCACTCAGCCCCACTTTTTCATCCTTGCTATGGTTTGAATGTCTCCCACAAAAGTTCATGTGTTGGAAACTTAATAGCCAATGTAACCGTATTAAGAGATAAGAGAAGATGATTGATTCATGGATAAAGCTATTACCCTCGGGATTGAGTTAGTTCTCCAGAAAGTAGATTGTTATAAAAGTGAGCTGGGCTTGCTCTTGCAGTCTCTTTCACATGCATTTGCTTGACTTTCTGCTTTTTCACCATGTTATGACACAATATGGAAGTCCTACCCAGATGCTACCACCATGTCTTTGGACTTCTCAGGCTTCAAAACTATGAGTCAAATAAACTTTTATTTATAAATTACTCAGTCTCACATATTCTGTTATAACAATAGAAAACAAACTAAGACAGAAAATTGGTACCAAAAATTGGGATTGTTGCTATAACAGATACCTTAAAAAGTGGAAGCAGCTTTGGATCTGGGTAATGAGTAGGGGCTGGAAGGGATTGGAGAATCAGCCTAGAGAAAATCAGTATTGCTATAAACAGAACATTAAGGACTATTTTGGTGAGGACTCAGAAGAAGACTAGACCAGCATGCACAGGATGCAGAAAAAAACAGTCAAAGGAAATTACTTTCCAGCCTTAAGACTAAACATTGTTTGGTCTGTTGGGTTTTGGACTTAGTTGGCCTGTTATTCTTTTCTGCTTACCTATTTCTCCCTTTTGGAATAGGAATGCCTATCCTATTCCTGTCCCACCATAGTATTTTAAAAGTAGATAACTTGTTTACATGTATAGGCTAACAGCTGGAAGGAATTTGCCTCAAGGTGAATCATGCCTTGGGTGTCACCCATATCTGATTCATTGAGACTCTGGAATTTGGACTTTCGAGTTTTTACTGGAAGAAGTTCAGACTTTTTGGGCTATTGGAATGGAATGAATGTATTTTACACTGTGAGAAGGACATAAATTTGGGGAGCCAGAGGTGGAATTCTGTGATTTAATGTGTCCCCCAAAAGAGTATGTGTTGGAAACTTAATTGCCAATTTAACAGTATTAAGAGGTGAGCCCTTTAAAAGGTGATTGCATCATGACGGCAGAGCTTTCCTGGATGAATTTATGTCATTATCTTGGGTGTAATTTAGTTCTTGTGGGAGTAGTGAATTACTTATTGTGAGAGTAAGTTAGCTCTTGAGAGAGTTGGTTATTTTAAAAGTAAGTTCACCTTGCTGTTTTTCGCAAGTGCTTTCTTGTGCTTTTGCTTTTGTGTATGTTATGAAAAAGTATAACACAAATGGTCTTACGATTTGCTGCTGCCATGCCCTTGGACTTGCCAGTCCCTAGAATCATAAGCCAAATAAACTTTTTAAAAGTACATGAATCTCATGAATTCTGTTATAGCAAAGGACTAAGATAATTCCAACAATTCTCAATTATTCCTGTATCAGCAATTTAATCCAATTTGCATATTTTCAACATCTGCAGAACTGAACTATTGTACTTTCTCATAAACACAGGAGGAACTAGCCAAAATGGCTCTGGAAAACAGTTCTATTGAAAAACTAATTCTCCTTAGCCTTACTCAAATCCATTTTGCTCTTTCCTGCTCTAGAACTAGAAACAGATTGCAGGTTAGAGTATATTCCAAGAAGGCACTTATATAAGCCAAGTTAGAAAGAGTAATATTTCCCCTCCCCAAGTTACAAGATTTTGCTAATTTTAAAATACAGAAAAGTGTAAAGAATACTTTGTGAATGAATTCTGATGTGTTAGCTCCAGGAAGTAGCAAACTTAAAAGTGAGTCCATTTATCAAAAATTTTGGATTCAATGTGTTAGCTCAGGTATCTTCAAGGGGTTCTTACTATTTCATCAGTTGGATTTTCTAAAATCCAACTGGACATGATTGCACATACAAAATAAATCTGAAATATAAAAAATTAATCCTAATATGGTATCAAAAGGCTTTCCTTTATTGATCACATTAATTAGCTGGTGATTTCAGTCAAAGCTTCTGATCAAGGTAGGGACTCAGGTATCTGATATTATACATGTATAATATCAGATCAGAAGTAATTTTTTAGATTTTCCAAAGATGATTTCCTTAATGAGGATTCTGGAGTTGATGGGAATGTTAATATGTGTAGCCTGAAGCAAAATTCAAGTTGCAATATGTTATAATAGCCACTGAAATAGAACTACCTCCCTTAGTGGGGCCCTTAAATACTAGAGGCCCCACATAACAAATTTGGGATTGTGGTTTTAACTCACTGTTAACTGACCTGAATGCCTGAGTAATGTCCAGCAAAAGAAGTTCTTCAGGTGGTCCAGTGTGTAGGACAAGCTCCTCTGCTGCTTGGCTTTTAGAATATAACTGATTCAAAAATAGTCACAATGTTTGTGGCAGATCTGGGTGCTATATTGGGTCTTTTCACAGAATCGTAGCAGTGATTGTAAATTGGGATAATGTCACAGCCATGCTATTTTTGCTCAACTATTTTTTGCTATTGCTATTACACATATTAAAGACCAAAATACGGGACATATTATAGATCAACAGGCAACACAGATATTCTCTCTTTGCCCCACTAAATCCTAAAGTTAAACATTCCTAGACAGTTCCACCACGAAATGTTAGTGGTCTTTGGGAGATTAAGCCCCTGTACATCCTAAGAATACAAGTAAACTGCAATACTAGGTGGTTTACATTACTGATTCATTTATATCTTACTTACATTGAAACCTTAGGAGTTCCTTCCGACTAGTTGTCTGAGAAGAAAAATGTTGAACCTTCATTTACACCCATGTCTGTATATTTGGCACCAGGTCAGGAAAGGAGTAGAAAAACATTTAAACCACCCACAATGGTAGTCTTGAAGAATGGCGGGGAAGGAAAATACCACCTTAGATGAGAACTTGAAATGGTTCTATTTTGTCTAAAAGGGGATTTGGCTCATGTTACGGGTCTACAATATTTTGTGTGCAGTTGTAAAAATAAAGAATGAAACATTTGTATTACTTTTTTGTTGTTTTATATGTATGCATTTTAGCTAATTTGCTTTTTGTTCCTTATCTTTTATGTGAAGTATGTTGGTGGTTGTGAAATTTATATTTTGGCTCACATATCACATATGAGAGGTTTTTGTATTCTTGGGTGAAGTCATGACATTACTCAGTGATCCTGAATTTGGAGATAGATATAATTACTGATTGGATTTTGGGAAGAGGATAAGAGTATTTTTCAGTTGCATTACATTAATTTTTTTATGTTTAATTTTTATAGGTTCACAGTAGTTGTACATATTTACTGGATACATGAAAGATTTTGATATTGATATGGACATACAATATGTAATAATTACTTTAGGGTAAATGGAGTATCCATCACCTCAAGCATTTATAATTTCTTTGTTTTATGAATATTCCAATTATATTATTTTAATTATTTTTAAACATACAATCAATTATTGTTGACTGTAGTCACCCTGTTTCTCTATCAAATACTAGGCCTTATTAATTCTATCTAACTATATTTTTGTACCCATTAACCATTCCCACTGCCCCACACTAGCCTTACCAGCCCTCTGGTAATCATTATTCTACTCTCTCTCTCCATGAGGTTGATTGTTTTAATTTTTAGCTCCCACATGAGTGAGAACATGCGAAGTTTATTTTTCTGCATCTGGCTTATTTCACTTAACACAGCGTCCTCCAGTTCCATCTATATCATTGCAAATGACAGGCTTTCATTCTTTTTTAAGGGTGGCTAATACTCCATGGTATATATGTGTAATCTGTCAATGGGTTCTTCCTGGGAAGTGTGGGAATCCTTGGTTTTTGTTTACCTTGGAAGAAATAATTCAGCTAAGAGATGTATAGCAAGGGTTAAGTAGCAGAGTTTATTGAAGGAGGATAAAGTACATCCTACAGAGGAGTAGAAAACAGCTCTGGGCTGGTTCAGCTGAAAAAATAGCAGTGTTTATTTAAGGAGACAGTACACTCTGAAAGATGAGACAGAGTGGACAGCTTGAGAGAATGAGCCAGGAGTAGCTAGTGCTAGGGGCTAGCTGTATGAGTAATTTACATTATTATTCACGTAGGGGCATGAGGGAGTGTCACTTACAAGCATGTTTAGGGAGATTCATTTGGGAATGCATGTTCTGTAGTTGTGCATACTAGAACACATACGTGTGTCTCATTAGCTTAAAATCTCCACCCAGGGGTGTGTTTTTTACTATTTTAATGAGCAGAAGACTACTGTAGGATGAGTTTTTGGAGGATCATGCATGCTTGTTAGTGGGGAAAACCTCTAGCATGGTTATCTCCAGCTAGGACCTGAGAAGTCCCCTTCAGGGCTAGAAGAACCTAACTGCAAGGCCAGATGTAGGTACTGTAACCATTGTCCTTTTTGCTAACTGTCAGTGGGCAGCATCTCCAGGACTTCTTTTCCCAGAGGGCTCCCTTTCCTGCTCATTTTTGGCTACCTGCCTACTCTAACAACACCACATGGGAGATAAAGTTATTACCCAAATCAATCTCCCTGAAGGCTCAGAGGTTAGGGGTTTTTGAGAATAGTTAGGTGGGCAAAGGACTATGGAATGGGTGCTGCTAATTGGTTGGGGATGAAATCATAGGGATGTGGAAAATAGTCCTCCTGCATTGAGTCAGTCTCTGGGTGGGGAGGGGGTGTTCACTATTAGGTCATGAGTCACAAGTCCAGGTGGAATTAGACAGTCTTCAGAAATGCAAAATCTGAAAAGATATCTCAGAAGGCAAATCTTAGGTTCCACAATACTGATGTTATCTAACATTAGACATCATTAGAGAAGGTAAAAATCTTGTGATCTCTGGAACAATGGCCGGTTGTCATTTGCTTACACCTAGATCTTAGCAGAATTCAGGTCCCTCTCATAATCCTAACTTTGTGAGCTTACATTAGCTGCCCGCCCGCCCTCCCTCCCTCCTTTCTTTCTCTCTTTCTTTCTTTCTTTCTTTCTTTCTTTCTTTCTTTCTTTCTTTCTTTCTTTCTTTCTCTTTCTCTCTTTCTTTCTTTCTCTTTCTCTCTCTCTTTCTTTCTTTCTTTCTTTCTTTCTTTCTCTTTCTTCCTCCTTCCTTCCTTCCTTCCTTCCTTCCTTCCTTCCTTCCTTCCTTCCTTCCTTCCTTCCTTCCTTTCTCTTTCTTTCTTTCTTTTTTCTTTCTTTCTTTCTTTCTTTCTTTCTTTCTTTCTTTCTTTCTTTCTTTCTTTCTTTCTTTCTTTCTTTCTTTCTCTCTCTCTCTCTCTCTTTCCTTCTTTCTTTCTTCCTTCTTTTCTTTTCTTTTCTTTTCTTTTCTTTTCTTTTCTTTTCTTTTCTTTTCTTTTCTTTTCTTTCTGTTTCACTCTTGTCCAGGCTGGAGGGCAATGGCATGATTTCAGCTCACTGCAACCACCTCCTCCTGGGTTCCAGTGATTCTCCTGTTTCAGGTTCCTGAGTAGCTGGGATCACGGGTGTCTGCCACCATGCCTGGATAATTTTTGTATTTTTAGTAGGGATGGGGTTTCACCATGTTGACCAGTCTGGTCTCAAACTCCTGACTCCAGGTGATCTGCCCATCTTGGCCTCCCAAAGTGCTGGGATTGCAGGTGTGAGCCACTGTGCCTGGCTGGCCTTTCATTAATTTTACAAAGAAGTTTAGTTTTGGTGAGGGCTGTTAGCATCCTTGCTTTAAGGTTAAACTGTAAACTAAATTTCTTCCAGAATCAGCTTGACCTATGCCCAGGAATGACTAAGGACAGCTTGGAGGTTAGAAGCAAGATGGAGTAAACTATGTCACATTTCTCTTACTGTCATAATTTTGTGAAGGCAGTTTCATATGTGCGACATTTTCTTTTTTCATTTTTCTGTTGATAGACACTTAGGTTGCTTCTTGGCTGTTGTGAATAGTACTGCAATAAATATGGGAGTGCAGATATCTCTTCAGTATACTGATTTTCTTTCTTTTGGGTATATACTTAGCAGTAGGATTGCTACATCATATGGTAGTTCTGTTTTAGTTTTTGAAGAACCTTCCCACCGTTCTCCATAGTGGCTATGCTAATTTACATTACCACCAACAATATACAAGGGTTTCCTTTTCTCCACATACTCACCAGCATTTGTTATTGTCTGTATTTTGGATAAAAGCCATTTTAACTTGGGTGAGATGGTATCTCATTGTAGTTTTGATTTGCATTCCTCTGATGGTTAATGATGTTGAACACCTTTTAATATGCCTGTTTGCCCTCTATGTGTCTTGTTTTGAGAAATGCCTATTCAGATCTTTTGCCTATTTTTTGATTGGATTATTATATTTTCTCCTGTTGAGTTGTTGGAGCTCCTTATATTCTGTGTATTATCTATTCACTTTGTTGATGATGATGATGATGATGATTATTGCTGTGTGGAAGCTTTTTAACTTGGTATGGCTGTATTTGACCACTGTTGCTCTGACTGTGCTTGTGGGGTATTACTCAAGAAATCTTTGCCCAGTCCAATGTCCTGTAAAGTTCCCCAGCGTTTTATTTTAGTAGTTTCATAGTTCAAAGTCTTAAATATTTAAGTCTTAAATATTTGATAATTAAATATTTAATCCATTTTGATTTGATTTTTGTATATGGCAAGAGATAGGGGTCTGAATTCATTCTTCTGCATATAAATACCTAGTTTTCCCAGAACCATTTATTGAAGATACTGTCCCTTCCCTAGTGTATGTTCTTGTCACCTTTGTCAAGTGTTCACTTGACATGAGTGAACTTGAATGGACTCACTGCAGATGTATGGATTTCACTCTGTTCCATTGCATTGGTTTATGTGTCTGTTTTTATGTCAATACAATGCTGCTTTGTTTACTATAGCTGTGTAGTACAGTTTGAAGTCAGGTAACATTATGTCAGAGAGTTAAATCATGCTAGGTGGCAATGTTTTTAAGTCTAAAGATGAAAAAAATGGAGTACTAGGAAATCAAAATTGTGAAAAGTATGAAATTCATCGTTTTTGTTTGTTTTTCAGCTCTAACCTTTATTTGGGGCTATTCTCACCTTTGAACATGCAGTCTGCTTTCTCCCATATGGCTGACATACCAAATGTCTACTTTCTCAATCCAGCTTGAAATTATGATGTTCCAGGGAGGTAACCAAGTTTCTAATAGTCAAATCCACTCACATAGATTCTATCTGGGGAGATATTGAGGGGATAAAATAAATTCCTTGAAGAATTCATTTTGGGTAGAGAGTGATGGCAGAGCTTGCAGCTATATTGAATTAGATAAGCAATAGTGACAGTGGCCATCACAGGACCCTGTGTCCACATGGTGGAATGTGAGGTTCAGCCTGAAGTTTCTGATCACTAGTGGTCCTGATGATCATATCTTTACTGGACCACCTCCAAAGTGAGGGAGGGCTAAGGCAACTAACTGTTTTGCCCATATAAACTTCACACTTGTTTATCTGGTCTTCCAAATAAATTTATCGTACATATATACAGCTTATATTTCCTAGAGTTTGTTTCAGTTGTTTTCAACTTAGATCCCTAACTAGTATTTCACTGAATATTTGGAACATAAATATAGGCATAATCTGGAGGTCATTCCTTAGCCTATGTTATGATGAGTGAGGCAGGTCATGTGAAAACTCTAACTCACTACTGTCAGGTGAATCCAGAAGAAAATACTAAGGCATTTTCTCTCTTCTTCTTGTCTGATTCCTCTCCAGAACTAGTAATTCTATAAGGATGCACAGGTTTTCCATCTGAATAAGTACCTTTCATGTGCAGGTAAGGGAGACCAACACTGCTATTACCTTCTTAGGGATGAATCCCTGATTCTCTATCTCTCTGACTAGAAAACATCTTTTTGTTACATGTTTACTTGAAAACTACATTTTCTTTCCTAATTATAATTATACTTGGTGCTGATTTTTTAGAAATTATGTCTTTATCCACTATAATTTGCAACACATGAGGACAGGGATCTTATCTGTGATGTCTTTAGTGTCTAAAGCAAAGCCATGCACAAAGTAGGTATAAAATAAATAGCTGTTGAGTGAATGAATAAAATGAATGCCTATTTGAATTAATGCAGCTCTGTTAAATGAAAACATATCAGAAAGGATGAGGATAAGACTAATGATGTGGTGAGTCCAAAAATAAATGATTTAAAAAATACTAGGAAAAAATAGAAGTGTATAAAAAATATTCTCAAAAGTACCAGATGTTATGGGGGTTGATGTTATGGACTCTAAATTCTCAATTCCAGCATCTGTCTGCTCTTGAAATAACTTCTAGTCTAGTTCTGTGTAGATAGTAAAAGTAGTTGCAATGGCTTTTGCAAGAAATTGTTTTTATATCCAATTCTTTTAATAAAAAAGATAGAGTAGATATATGCAGAAATAGATGTGGTTGGTTATGAAATGGACATGTTATCTTGTAATTACTCAATTCTGTGGATGGACTGCATATAAGAAATGTAATTGCAATGAGATACACAGAGTGATATTACTTATTTCTTGCTCAGTATTGCCTTTGAAGATATGTAGAGTTGCTAACAAATGACTGACTCTGGACCTGAACAGTGAAAGCCAGAGAATGAATGACATATCCGAGCAAGTCATGCTGATCACGTACAGTTATTTGGTTTTCTTTTGATCACTCTATTGTACAGTTAATGGATAGGGCTCCTAAAGGTTGGAACATAGAAACAGGAAATATTTTCTTTGTTTCCTAGCTTTACATCGTTTCTCCTTTTTCAGAAAACTGAAGATAAAACAAAACAAAATGCCCCATGCAGATTTCATAACTTAGTTAAAGCAGTCAAATTGATTTTCAGAAAAATTTCATTTTATTTCGCAATACACTGTTGTTTGGCAAATGACTAAAGTTTTCACATTTGTCAGATAATCATTAAAATTGGGCTGTAGCTGTCATATGATCGCTATATACTGGAAGAAATTAACCCAGGAATTGTGATGGGAACAATAAGATCCAGGAATATTCTTCTACCCCTTCATCCAGAGTGCTGTCCGGGTATACATACTCAAATCTAAGGGATCTTTAATAACACTTCCTATGCATCCAGCTGTATGAGATATTTTAAAGCTGTGAAAACTATATCTGCCTCTCTACCTACTCAGCCACCCAATATCATTACAACGTGCTCAAGACTGACCTGGCATGACACTCTCCCAGTTGTTAGATCTCTTTGTCACGTATCTGCATTCAGTGACATACTTGAAATACCAAATTTCCTTATACAGACAAATGAAAAATTCACTGCTGTTTAAGATGTCACTAGGCAAATATCATTCATATATTTTCCAAATTAGAGAAGATAAAATAACATTTTAATTTTTCAGAACAATGTTTAAATTACTTCTGTAGTTGTTTTTAGTTATAAGACAAGCAAAAGACCCTGTGCTTTTTGCTTGAATGGGTTGACTCTGTGAGGAGGACTTGACAGTGCCCTTTTTCAAGAGGCAATGTTTGCAGGACTATTTATGGAGATGAAATCATACTTGCTAATTTCTATTTGAAGACATTCTTGAATTGCAAGTGCAGAGAAATGGATGCTTAGTTCTGTGTTTCTCAAGGATAGGTTACAGTTGTAGGGGCCAAGGGAAAAACTCCCTTCACCCTCTGAAAGCTTACTGAAAAATCAGCTCACAAAAGGCAGGTTAATTGGAGAAAAGGTATACAAATCTGTTCATGGAAGAAAAAAAAAAAGCCAAACGCTGTGAAATATTTGAAAGAGGCTATTTATTTATTTATTTTGAGATGGAGTCTTGTTCTGTCACCCAGGCTGAAGTGCAGAGGCATGATCCCAGCCCGCTGCAGCCTCTGCCTCCCAGGTTCAAGTGATTCTCATGCCTCAGCCTCCTGAGTAGCTGGGATTACAGGCATGTACCACCACACCTAAATTTTTATTTTTATTTTTGTCTTGCTCTGTCAGTCAGGCTGGAGTGCAGTGGTGCGATCTTGGCTCACTGTAACCTCTGCCTCCCAGGTTCAACTGATTCTCCTGCCTTAGCCTCCTAAATAGATGGGATTACAGGCACCCGCCAGAGTGCTCAGCTAGTTTTTGTATTTTTAATAGAGATGGGGTTTCATCACGTTGGCCAGGTTGGTCTCAAACTCCTGACCTCCAATGATTCCCCCCGGCCTTGCCCTCTAAAGTGCTGGGATTACAGGCATGAGCCACAGCACCCAGCCAGAAGTGTTTTATTCTGAACTAAATATGAGTAACTATGGCCAGAGGCGTAGTCTCAAGAAGTCCTGAGAATTTGTGCCTGAGGTGGTTGGGTTACAGCTTGGTTTTTTTACATTTGGGGAAGACTTAAGACATTGATCAACATGTGTGAGGTTTACATTGGTTCAGCCTGGAAAGGTGGGACAGCTCAAAGTGGGTTGCGTAAAGGTCATAGATGCATTCAAAGATTTTCTGATTGGCAATTGATTGAAAGAGTTTAATTATTATCTAGAGACCTAGAATCAATAAAGAGGATTGGATGGGTTAAGATAAGGGGTATAGAGCTGAAGATTCTTATTATGTAGATGAAGGCTCATAGCTGGCTGCCCTTACAGACTAAATAAAGATGGCAAATATTTTCTATTCAGGCCTTTAAAAGGTGTTAGACTCTCAATCTATTTAAGATTGGGAGGGCCTGGAAGGATCTAGTTATGTTAATAGAGATTCTTTATGGATGCAAATTTTCTACTATAAAAGACTGCTTTGCAGGACCATTTCAAAAAATGGCAAAGAAACTCATATTTGAGGGTAAAATATTTTGCTTTCCTTCTTTATCTGTCATGTGATGTTATACTAGAGTCAGGTTTGAATTTGGTATCTTATTACTACAAAGAACCTATTTTGTTTTAATGTTAATGCTGGTCGGTTGTGCCTGAACTCTGAAGGGAAGAGGGTATAATGAGGCATATCTGATCCTCCCTTCCCATCATGGCCTGAAATAGTGTTTCAGCTTTCTTTGGGTTCCCTTGGCTGAGATGGGTGTCCATTCAGTCAGTTGGATGGCTTATAATTTTAATTTTGGTCTATAAACCTATTAACATACACATGGCAAAGAACCACAGAATGATTACCCTTTTCCCCACAGGGGTTAAGAAGCTCATATACCATGTTGAGTTTACAGAAAGAATGGAGGCTTGGATCCTCACGAAAGAGGTTATGGTTGGAAACATTTTATGGGAAGGGGGAGAAGAATTCTGTTGAGGGCAATGAATGATTACTAGGGAGAATGAATGGATAGGGAACAGAGGGTAACTTGTAAATAATGCTCGTGGAATTTAAATGATCCTCAGAGACAAAAATTATATTATGAAAGAATCTGTTCAAGTGTGGTTACATTCTTGTTGTTGTTTTCTGCAATAGGTAATAAAACAAGAGCAAGCAAAAGAAAAACAGTTGTTCTGTTTGTTAGGTCCGGACTTTAGGGAGATAAAGGAAATTTAGAGAAGAACCTCCTCCTGTGCTTCAGGACAGACAGTGGATTGAGGAACAATAGCTGGGAGAGTGGGTGGTGAGGTCAGAGAGATCATGAGCCTCCTTCTTTAGTTCAGCATGTCAAAATGCCGTTTTTTGGTGTATCACTCTCTTATTCCCAACATAGGTTATCTTATTTTAGTTTCTGAATTTGAGATATTTTTAATCAGTAAATTTATCAAATGTGGTAGAAATAGTTTTTCTCTAAAAAAGCTTATTAAATTGATAGTGTATTTTATAATCCAAAGTGTTTTAGAATCAAGGAAATAGGGTATGTAGATAGCAGTCAAAGATACTCGTCAAGTAATTGAATTATTAACCTTACAGGTGCTTTAGCAATTTAACCATTTTTATTTCTATGTTAAAGACCAATACATAATATGGAAAGTAGGCAGGAAGAGTCAGGAAATTTCTGATAATTTTACTTTCTGTCCTGCTTGTGGATGAATCTGATGGGAAATCAGCTGGGCATTAAAGTTTGTGCCACTTGTCAAAACCTATCCTGCCTCTCCCCACTCTTTTCCTAACACACCCCTCCCTCCAGTCCCAAATACATCCTTATTCAATCCGAATTTTATTTCAGACCTTCTTATGATCTGGCTCTTTTTCAAGTTGTCTAAACTAATGACTTTGTGATACTAGTCTTGAACAAATACCTCTGGCTTCTTAAATTACTAGTATATTTGCTATCCCTGATATCTGGACATCAACTTTTCCAAAGTACTACCAATGTGGCATATTGGAAAACTTTTAGAATCTGTAACTGTGCTGGGTAAAAATGGCTTACAATGCAATATTTGCCTTTTTTTCATTAAGGCAAGCCTAATCTATCTTGGAGTTAGGCTGATGTAAGCATATATTTAAATAAGTTTAATAACAACTGTTGAAAACCCCTAAATTTATTACCTTACTAGGATTTCAAATGCTTTCAGCTGAATATATACTCTCTCTCACTCTGCACCCGCAACAAGCAAAAGGTTGAAAAACAAAATCTTCATTCAGGAACCTAATCAGTCTTCTGAAAAAGACTTGAGGAATTAGTGATTAAGGATTTCTCAATGAGATGGACCAACCAGGTTCTGTTAGATTGAAGTTTATAGGTATAACTGGAGCCAATTGGAAATTTAAAAGGAACGAATAGCCAATGATTACTGGCTAGCTAAGGAAAACATCTAACATAAAAATCAGAGACCTAAACAAAGAGGAAAAAATAGCTGATGGAAAAAGTGACTTCCACAAACTGCATGTTTGTACTCCCCTAAAGTTTATATATTGAAACCTAACCCTCAATGTGATTGATGGTGTTTGGAGGAGGGGCCTTTGGGAAGTCAGTAGTGTCTTTTTAAAAAAAACTCCAGGGAGATCCCTCACCTCTTCGGCCATTTGAGCATATAGCCAGAAGATTGCTATCTATGAACCAGGAATTAGGCTTTTACCAGGCATTGTATATTCGGGTGCCTTGATCTTGTACTTTTCAGCCTCCAAAACTGTGGGAAACAAATTTCTGTTGTTTATAAGCCACCCAGTTTATGATATTTATGATATTCTATTATAGCAGTCCGCATGGACTAAGACACACATTGGTGCTGGGAAATGAGGGTGCTATTAAACAGCTAAAAATGTTGAAGCAGATTTAGAATAAAGTAATGGATAGAGGCTGAAAAGTTGTAAAGTGCATGCTAGAAAAAGCCTGTTTTGCTGTGAATGGACCATTAAGGAATATTCAAATGAAAGCTCAGGAGAGAAGGTGAGCTGTGGACAATGCCTCAGTCTTCTTAGATAATACCTAAGTGATTCTGAACAGAATATTGGTAAAAACATAGACAGCAGAGGTCATTCTAATGAGATCTAAAAATCGAAATCAGGAATATGTTATCAGACGATGGAGGAAAGACAATCTTAGTTATAAAGTGGCAAAGACTGGTTGTGTTCTGTTCTATTGTTTTGTGAAAGATAAAATGTGTAATCAATAACCCTGGATATCTGGCTGAGGAAATAAGTAAGCAAATTGTTGAAATAGTAGCCTGGTTCCTTTAGATTGCTTGTACTAAAACTTGAAAAGAGAAGAGTGAGGCCAGGTGTGGTGGCTCACACCTGTAATCCCAGTACTTTGGGAGGCTGAGGCAGGCAGATCGTGAGGTCAGGAGTTTGAGACCAATCTGGCCAACATAGTGAAACCCCGTCTCTACTAAAAATACAAAAAAAAAAAAAAAAAAAAAAAAAAAATTAGCTGGGCGTGGTAGCAGGTCCTTGTAATCCCAGCTACTTGGGAGGCTAAGGCAGGAGAATCACTGGAACCCGGGAGGTGGAGGTTGCAGTGAACCCAGATCACACCACTGCACTCCAGCCTGTGCAAGACTCCATCTCAAAAAATTAAAAAAAAAAAAAAGGAAATTATTAATCAGAAAGAAAGAAGAATTTAAAGATTTAGAACATTTTCACACTATCCATATTGAAAAGAATGAGAAAAACCTGTTTAGGAAAACACAAAACTGTGCCCAAATGACTGTTTGATAAGGAGATTAGTCAGTCATCTAAGACAGTCTCTTATACACTTTTCTCAGGATACAAATGGGAAATGTTCCTCATCAAAAGGTGAAATAACCCAGATGGAGGGACTCATGCAACTCGGGAAATGGAATTCAACACTAGAAAAGGGTGTGATGACATGTTTCTAGCCCAAGGTGAAATGTGATTAGCCTGCTTGCAGAGAAGATTAGCCAGAGTGGAACAAGTCAGGTAGCACCATGAGGGATTTCATCAAAAGATATACAACTGTGATTGAAGAGATAATTAATTTAATAGTACTAAGAGGAGTTTTATAATACTGAGGGAGCATTAGTATAGAATTGCTACTAAGAACATGAAAAAACAAATATATATAACTAGAAAATGATTATCTCTAAGGAAAACAAAATGTGGGGAAAAGAAAAAGCAATCGCAACAGAATGCATTACTATAGTTAACCCTAGAAAAACGTGGGGGTTAGTGGCGCTTATGCCTGCAAAGTCAGAAATCCACATATAACTTTTGACTTCCCCCAAACTTGACTACTAAAAATAGCCTACTATTTATCAGAAGTCTTACTGTTAACATGCATAGTCAATTAACACAGATTTTGTAGGTTACATGTACTACATACTGTATTCTTACAACAAAGTAAGCTAGAGAAAAGAAAATGGCATTAGGAAAATCATAAGAAAGAGAAAACATATTTACTATTTATTAGGTGGAAATAGATCATCATGTTCACATTGAGTAGGTTGAGGAGGAGGTAAAGGAGGAATTGTTCTTGCTGTCTCAAGAGTGGTATAGGCAGAAGAATAGATGTATAAGTAGACCTGCTCAGTTTAATTCTGTGTTACTCAGGCTCAACTGTACATAGTTTAGTTGTAACGAGCATGGATCGAGCCATAATAATGTGAACATTAAATATTGATCTAACGAAATTTAAGATGTAAGTGCATCAGATAATTCAAATTGTCCACAGATTGCTTGGGGCAAGAAGGTGAAAGAGAGCTAGATTTTTACCTTCCAAACTAAGAGGTCACAATATCAGAGCTAACTTATGATGGAGGTGGAGGGTCAATATACTCATGCTATTTGTAAGTATATTATTAAAAATTAAATAATTTACTAGAGAGATTTAAAAATTGTTGCCTCTATGAAGTATCAAATGGAGAGAGCTGTGAAATATCTTCATTTTCTGTTCTCTGTTATAGCAAGCTTTGTAGAACACTTAATCTCTAAACCAACTATAGATACCATACTATATATGGTGTATTAGTCCCTTCTCACACTGCTATAAAGATAAAAGCCAAACTGAGTAAATAATAAAGGAAAGAGGTTTAATTGATTCACAGTTCCTCATGGCTGGAGAGGCCTCAGGAAACTTATGATCATGGCAGCAGGCAAAAGGGAAGCAAGGACCTTCTTCACATGGTGGCAGGAGAGAGAAGTGCAAGCAGGGGAAATGCCAGATGCTCATAAAACCTCTCAGATCCCATGAGCACTCACTCCTTATCACAAGAACAGAGTAGGGGAAACTGCTCCCATGATCCAGTTACCTCCCACCTGGCCCCTCCCTTGACACGTGTCTATTACGAGGATTACAATTTAAGATGAGGTTTGGGTGGGGACACAGTCAAACCACATTATATGGTATAGTATATCATATTGTATAGGAATATATATATATGTTGAAAGCCCATATATAGTTGTATACACACACACACACAATGTATAATGGTAAATATAAACAGTAATTAAGTCTATAATAAAATTTTAATACCATATATATTTACCTTTTTGTTGTTGCTGTTAGGGTCTTCTCTACCCATCTTATTTTTATTTAATAATCATAGTTTTACATCCTGCTTTGTATTTGTTCAGTTAGGCTTACTTTTACTTAAATGTGACAGAACAATCCAAAGTCATCATTACTTAATAAAACATAGATATTACTTTTTTATGTAAACCAAAGTCAGACACCAAATTAAGTGTCTTTATAGTGTTAGAGATTCAGTCTTCTGTTATCTAGCTACTAAGCCTTACTTAGCCTATGACTCCATGGCCCAGAGCTGTGAGAGTCCCAGCCATCACTTTGGTAGTCAGCCACCATGAAAGAAGAAAGAGAAAAAAAAAGTAGCAAAGGATTTGTGCGAGCTTATTTTTATGATTTTCAAAAAAGTAACACACATTTGCTTAAGTTGCATTGCCTAGAACTTATTCACATAGTCTCACCAAGCTGGAAGGAAGGCTAACAAATGAGTTTTGTTTGCTTATTACACACTGTGCTGAATAAATCTTTGGTTATTTTACTAAAGAAAAATAATGAATAAGGGGTTATGTAACAAGCAATCTCTGTCTCACACTATATTTGCCTTTTTGAGTTATTTTGATCCTCTCTCCTGTAAATTCAATATTTTGTAAGCTTTTTGTATAAAAGTGATAAACCAAACTTTAATATAATTGAGGGTGACATTGATATTTTATTCTTCAAAATCCTGAAGCCAAACATTGAATCATCAGTGTGTGATGAAAGTTATATTTTATTTAGCAGATTTGTCCTGGTCTGCCATGAGACAAGGGTAAAATAGCAAATTTATTTTCTAGTTGCTATAGTGCCTTTCAAACAGGTTGAGAAAGTAAGTTCTCACAGAATAAGCCAGTAATAAGTTACTGGCATTATTCTTCTACTTTACTTAACAAACTTCCGATTAAATGAGACCATACTCCAATACAATATCATAGTAATATTATTTCGTATAATAAGACATAATACTCCCCTTTCACTCCCCAGTTTACTCGCAATAAATTCTGCTCTTCTAGAAAGGTATTAGTGGTCAAAATATATCTCACAAAACTGTTTAGGTTTATTAGCTCATCCCCAAATTATTTCCTTAAATGAATATATGCATATTATTTGAACAGTGATTCTGTTACACATAACTGGACACATGTACTTAACAATTGTCCTCATCTTTTAAATATATATAAACAAAGATTTTATTTCAGGAAGGCAGATTATGTGAACTGGTAGCAATACTGATCATTGTGGTTTCAGAGTTCAGGGTTATTGAAAATTCCAATGAAATGGAGTGTAAGAAGAAGCAACCACAACAATTTTTGTTTAAATTGTGGTAAAATACATACAACATAAAATTTTCCACCTTAACCATTTTCAAAGGTGTGGAGTTCCATAGTGTTAAGTATATTCACATTGTTTTGTAACCAATCTCCAGAATGTTTTCATCTTGCAAAAAAGAAACTATACCTATTAAACAAATGCTCCAGGCCACCCACCCCAGGCCTGGCAACCACCATTCTACTTTCTATCCATCTTATTAGTCTAGCACAGTATCCTCCAGGTTCATCCATTGTTTTCACTGTTAGAATTGGGACTTTCTTATGACTTTTCTGGTTTTGTTTTTGCCCACATACTTTATCTGAGAAAATAATTTTATACTTAAGTTTCTGGTAGTGGCTATTCTCAGCAATTATTTATGGTGACACTCTATTTGGTAAACTCAGTATAGTATAGTTTTCCTATTTCTTTCTCTTTTTTCTTATTTACAGTATTTATTTGTTCGCAGTGATAAAATGGCTTTTCTAAGAAACAAACATTCAATTTAAGGCACTATCACCTCGCATCCTCTTGTAGGTATACAATGAAAGAAATTGGGATAAAAATACATTTCAAAAGTAAAATTAAATATAGTCCCTTTATTCCATGGTGTATGTGCCACATTTTCTTTATCTACTCTAACACTGTTTGGCATTTGGGTTGGTTCCAAGTCTTTGCTATTGTGAATAGTGCTGCAATAAACAAATGTGTGCATGTGTCTTTATAGTAAAATGATTTATAATCCTTTGGGTGTATACTCAATAATGGAATTGCTGGGTCAAATGGCGTTTTCAGTTTTGCATCCTTGAGGAATCACCCCACTGTCTTCCACAATGATTGAACTAATTTACACTCCCATTAACGGTGTAAAAATGTTCCTATTTCTCCACATCCTCTCCAGCATCTGTTGTTTCCTGACTTTTTAATGATCGCCATTCTTACTGGCATGGGATGGCATCTCATTGTGGTTTTGATTTGCATTTCTCTAATGACCACTGATGATGAGCTTTTCTTTTTTTCATGTGTGTTGGCCACATAAATGTCTTTGGAATACTATGCAGCCATAAAAAGAATGAGTTCATGTCCTTTGCAGGAACACGGATGAAGCTAGAAACCATCATTCTCAGCAAACTAACACAGGAACAGAAAACCAAACACCTCATGTTCTCACTGATAGATGGGAGTTAAACAATGAGAACATATGGGCACAGGGAGGAGAATATCACACACCAGGGCCTGTCAGGGGTAGGGGGAAAGGGGAGGGATAGCATTAGGAGAAATACCTAATGTAGATGACGGGTTGATGGGTACAGCAAACCACCATAGCACATGTATACCTATGTAACAAACCTGCATGTTCTGCACATGTATCCTAGAACTTAAAGTATAATAAAAAATAATAAAGTATAATAAAAAATAAAAAAAGTTCCTTTAGATTTGAAATAGTTTTTAACTATGTTACAGTTTAATGTTAAAAATCAAAACAAAACAAAACAGGTAGCCTCGCCTAGAGACTGTCTTTTTCAATGTACTCTGTTCCTTAAACTTACATTTTAATGTTGAGGATATTTTTAGGAACTGTTAATTGCCCTCCAATAATGTATGGGAAGTATAAGAAGTAGAGTTATTATTGGAGAACAGCTTAACTTTAAAATCACTGGGAAGGCCCTGTTTTCTGGAAAGAGAAGAACATGGAAGAATTGAGCACAAAATGTATTTGCTACAAAATAAGTATTCCCATAGCTTCGGGAAGTAGTATGGTGCAGAGGCAAGTTCATGGGCTTTGAAGTATGACATATTTGGATGTGAATTCCATCTCTGAAAATTACCGGCAGGGTGCTGGGAGCTGCATCACTGCTACTCAGTGTGATAGGAGGACTGATGCCTATCTGTGAGTTGTTCATCACAGGCCTGTAATAAGAACAAAAATTGAGCAGTGTACATTTTAAATACTGTTGATCAAATTGACGTTTCTGTGTCTTCCCACTTATTATGATCAGTGGATTTGTCTCACTAAACAGGGTATAGACTAGACCAAGTGTTGCTCAACTAACCTGATGAGTCATAAGATGCAAGAGCTGCATTTTAGTTATACACAGAAGGACCAAGGGATGATGTGATGTTTTAAGATTGGTTTTTGAAGTGTAATTCAATAAAAATAAGATAAAATGTGTGTGCTTATTTATTTTACAAATAATTTTAAAGTTTTATTAGATATATTTTAAATGTATAGCTTACCATTATTAGCTATTTAAGTAATCAAAATTTTAACCCTAATATGGAGATGGTAAAGAAGATTTACGATAATTTTTTTGTAAAGATGTGACACATTTTTTTGTTCAGTAGTAGTATATGAAATTGCAATAATGGAAGTTATTTCAAAGAAGGGCTAAAAATTTTAACGCTAATTTACATACGGTAAAATAAGATTAAGTGGACTTTTTTTGGTCAAAAAATGACACATCTTTTTATTTCAGTATTATATTAAATAGTGATAATGGAAGTTTTTTTAAAAGTAAAGACCAAGAAAAGGTCAAACTAATTTTACTCAGAAGTATTATCTCGTATATTGATTTCATTTTTGTAGCTGTAATTGGTGATGAAGTGATTAAAAAGAAGTATGTCATTTGTGGAGATGAATTGGCTGCTGAAACGATTAAACCATCAAACTTTAAGGCCAATTATATACACAATGTAAAGAGATGCATTCAAAACCACAGAATTATGTGAAAGAAAGAGTATTAAAATAGAAAGCTGACAACAGATGTTCAATATTTTGAATACAAACATTACTGCCTGGCAGAATTTATATAACATGGCACTTCAGTTTCCTAAGAATAAAAACACTATGTACAATTATTGAGAAACTAATGAATGGTTGTAGCAAAGGGGTTTGTCTAGAAATGTTTCTGTAGCAAAGTAGTTGATTCAAGTACCACTCTCCAACACTATACCTTGACACATTCAGGAATTAGCTAATGATATAGAAGACTAATAGAAAAAAATGAAGCTACCATAGTATTTTTTTATTGTAACCTGATAAATTCATAGCCTAATATGGTAATTCTTTCAGAACTTACACAATTTAAACATGATATTGATACGTTAAACTCTAGCTCTAAATGCTAGCTCTAAATTGTGTAAAACTATAAAAAATAACATTGTCAATAAATGTGACTTCACATCCAAGGTTTATGTAGATCTGTGTTCTGTGGGATAGTCACTTAGTCACACTGCTTCATCACACACACACAAAAATCTTGCCAAAAAATTGAAAAAAACAAACTCGTCAGCTCTCAACTATATGTTGGTTTAGATGTGAGTTAAGTGAAGGTTAACATTTTAATTTTATGTAATATGGAAAATAATTATGAGTGAGTGGTATTGCATGTAGAAGTATGATGTTTAATTGAAAAAAATATTGTATTTATAGTGCTTGAAATATGGAACAAACTCTAAGTGATTCTTAAAGATAAATTTGTTTTGTCATAGTTTTTTTAAGGAAGTGAGATGGACAGCCAAAATTGCTTATTGATCTGATATGCTTGGTAATTTTAATTATCTTATTACTTTCATGCAGCAAAGAAACTTAATGTATATCAATAGCAGAAATTCAGGGCACACACAAAAGTTAAAAATTTGTAAAAAACAGTGTTTACAGATTGTAATGACATGTTCTATAAATTAACACCAATTGTAAATGATGTGAATGATAATCTTGATATTGCATATTTGCAAAAAGTTTATCAATGAACATTTTGTTCATTTAATAAATTACTTTGGTTTTATTTCTACCAAAAGGAAACCTATACATAGGAAATGCATGATGCAGAATTCATGTCTTTTATAAAAAACTAATTTAAATTTATGAGATAAATTTTATGAGATGAATTGGAACTGACTACTGAGGAAGAACTGAGTGAATTTTGAAAATCCAGTATCACTTGCATCATTCTGGATAAAAATTAAAAACAAAAATTTTAGTCTTGCTAAAATTTTTTCCAAAAGTTTCTTCTTCTGTTTCTATCAACATACTTTTGTGAGACTGGTTACTCTACTGTGAGCACTGTTCTAACAAAACATAGATACACTTAAAAATATATTATCCTATGCAAATAGCATTGCCATCATCCAACCTAAATTAAAATTTAAAGATTAAAAATTAACATGCAGAATGCCTTCATCATGTTAAAACCTTTGAACATTGGTATACACAGTGTCCATTCAAAGTGTATATAGGAAGTTATTATGAAGAATTTTTGAATTCAAACTTTTTGTTTAGCTTTTGTTTGTTTTTAATTTCTTAATTTCTTAGTTTACTTTAAGTCTTTACAACTTACAAACCCACACACATTCTGCAAAGAAAACTTATCTGATCCTTGGGTGATTTTTTCCATCACTGGGAAACTCCCTCTATCAGAAAACTCTTGTCCCCGATCAATCAGGGCTTCTTTCATTATTTTGAAACCATACAACCACAGTGGGCTAAATGCCAAAATACACAGTGAACCCAGGGCCATAATCTTTTGCTAGCATGGTTATGGATTTGCTGAGGTTCTTCCCATTTAGCTGTAGAATATTTCCAACAAATAGGAAAGAAGTGAGGTCATGTGGGAGCTTCCCTTTGACACAGAATCACAGGGGAAAGAGAAGGGGAAACAAGCATGTCTTACACGGCTGGAGCAGAAGGAAGAGCTTGTTTAGTTGTAGTAGAGGAATAAAAAAACTATAAGTTCAGTGGCAATTGTCTATATTAGTCACCTATACACATACTTTCAATAAACAATATAGACAGAGTTCATGATTATTTTCTTTTTCCCTGTTTTGCTTTTTCTAAATATATTCATTAAACTAATTTTGTGGCTGCTGACACTAATAAGGCAACTGGAGATTATGTAAGGCAAGTATTAAATTTTTATTATATTTTTTCTGATAATTTTTTTATAGTTTACAAAAGTATTGTAACCTGATTGGCTGAAACCCTATACAATGAGAAAATGGAAAACCTGAGAGGTTTAAAGATGTAATGCAATGCTCCTTAAACTATTGCTGGTGAAGAGCCAGTTATTTTTACTTTCAGCTAGTCAGGTAACAGATGAAAATAAAAGATGAAAGTGAATTAAAATACAATGCCTATATTCAATATGGCAATTATGGCTAACAATAAAAGACCTAGGTTGAATTAAGCTAAAGATTTTCTATGCTGGTTTTTTGTTTGTTTATTTGGGGATTTTTGGCCACATTCCAATCCCCATAATGCAGATGTCTTTTTCTATAACCAATTTTTAAAGCTGAGCCAAGTAGCTTACCAATAATTTCTGATATTCTGCCAGTATAACATTGTAAAAAATTGCTTTTACATATATATTCATATATCTATATATTTTTTATATTAATTGAATGTAATAGTGACCATTTTGAGCGTTTTCTAAATAAGAAATACTATGTTAATTTTTAAAAAGTATAATCTTATTGAATTATTACATTATCCCAATGAAATGCATATGTAGTGTCACCATTTGGTAGATAAACTAACTGAGAGAGCTTAAGCAACTTGCTAATTGAAAAACTAAAAAAGGCAGAATTTGAATCCACTTTCATCTCAATATTGTAATATATTTTTTAACATATTATCTTTAGGATGTGATACAGCGATGAGTACCTATTATTGCTAAGGAGATACATATTAAATAATGAACTCATCGATTGTGTAAATGAACAGATATGATTTGACATAATGGAAGTTATAGTTTTGTTTATACATTTTCAGTGTTATTTTCTCAAAATTAGTTTTGCTTATAGTAGTTAAGAAAATATCAAATTATCAATTTGAAATCAATAAACTACTGGTAGTGAGTTATGGGAGGGTGAGGCGGGGGACATCTTTCTGGTCACGGTCTACCTTAATCCATACAACAGGAACTGGATTGGCTTGAATGTAGAAAGGGGAAGTCCTGTGATAGTTTTACAATATCTTTCTGAGAACAAAGAGTATGTGAGTGCTCCCTCACTCCAGACATGACAACCTTATTCTGTTTTAACTTTGGGCACTTCAGATAGCCACAGGGAGTCCACTTTGCCTGTTGGCCACAGGCATACTTTAACAAGATTGTTTTTTACTGTCATGCTACTTACCCAGTGTGATAAAGATCCATGTTAAGCCTTAAAATGTCAGTATTCTTGCAGTTTTCCACGAAAATTTCCAGAAACAATTGGAACAGCATTTTCAATAATAATTATAATCTTATTTTAGGAAATTGAAGCTGAAATCTAAGGTCATTCAATTACTGAGTAACAAAACTATAACTAGAGAGCAGGTTTATAGAAGTACACTTAATTCCTTAATTCATTTGCTTTTCAGTTAACTGGAAGGCATAATACAGTTTGCAGAAGCTGACAAATATTTAGATTAAATATATATACCCTTCTAAATAGAACCTGAACCAACTATTTCCTAAATGGCTTGTTTATTTTCATTTAAAAACCCTGTCAAGTCCTTAATAACAAAACTGAATAAAATAAAAACAAAATCACCTGTAGGTGCAAGTAAAAAATGAAAACATTAACTAAAAGGAAAACATCAAAATAAGTATTAATTGAAAATACCAGGCTGGGTGCACGCAGTGGCTCACGCCTGTAACCCCAACACTTTGGGAAGCCAACAGGGGTGGATCACTTGAGGTCAGGAGTTCCAGACCAGAGTGGCCAACATGGTGAAACTCTGTCTCTACTAATAATACAAAAATTAGCTAGGCATGGTGGTGCGTGCCTGTAATCCCAGCTACTTGGGAGGCTGAGGCAGGAGAATTGCTTGAACGTGGGAGGCGGAGGTTGCAGTGAGCTAGATCATGCTGCTGCACTCCAGCCTGGGTGACAAGAGAGAAACTCCCTCTCAAACAAGAGGGGAAAAAAAAAGAAAGAAAGAAAATACCTGTTTCTAGCTTCCTCTCACTCCCAAAAGGTTTGTTGTAATCATTGGAATATATTTTTTTCTACTATTAGTAGAGAGGGGCAGCCCTCAGTTTAAAAAATAGACCTTAACTATTATTATCTCAGGTTTTTAGATTTCCTGGAGAGGCTTTGTTTTTCTTTTTCTTTTTTCAAGAGGTAATTAACATAGAATGCTGATTCATTTATTTTGGCTAAATGAAGATGTTAAAAATATTTTTAAAATTTCTGTCCTATCGTTGTAATTATTTAAAAGACACTTCTGCTACACATGCAAAGAGTTAAATAAATACAAAGCACTACTGAAGTAATGAATGATATTAGGGATAATTTACTGCAGTTTGAAAATTTATGTGACTTGAATGCAAGAATTTAGTGCTTATTTCATTTTAAAGGTAGAAGGTTTTCTTTTCTATTCTGTTTATAATAGGATTAAATGTGACCTTTCTTGTTGAGGGCAACAACTTACACCAGTGCTATAGCTGGGAGTGTGATTCTTAGGAATTCAATGCAATGAGACCAAAACATCCACTTGATAAAGATGGGAAAAGAAGACTTTTTTTTCTCTACTGGGTAGGTGCGTGTTACCCATGAGAAATATAAAGTCATTGTGAGAATAATAAAATGAATCCAAATTATAGCATTATTTATTATGTTATGGAATAATTTGTGCATTATTTGTTATTTTAAATAAGTTTAATGATTAATAAAAATTATCACAACAAAGCGTCAAGAAAATACATCTTTGATTTTAACTTAAAATCTCTAACTCTGTAGGTGATTTAAACTTGTGATTTTTATATTTAAATCTTTCTAAATTTATAAACAACATTAAACCATTTAAGAAAACCTAATCAGCTTACTTTTAAGTTTAATGTAATTGACTTACAAGACTTACTTTAGTGCTTAGGAAGAGGTAGTTTGGTAGTCAAACTATTTAAATAATTAAAAAGAAATTCGATACATTGAATTTATAACTTTATTTAAAAATGTTAATTGAGTTTAGTTAATTAAGTTTCAGAATGGGACCAAACATTTGAATATTAAAATTCCCTGGATGCAGAAGTAGAGTAATTCAATTTCTAAGTTAAATGTTTCACAAAATTATTAGATTAAAATTTTAACTTACAGATTGAATGGGATTTTAAAGTACATGTCCAACATTCTCTGTGCACAAAACCTACTTTGAATACATAAGACAACACACATTGACCTCATTTACAGCAGCTGTGGTTGTAGCAGTTTCCTTGTCCTCACTGGTCTCAATCCAAGACAGATCATTTTTGCCTATTCAACATTCTCTGTAAGAAATTCAGTCAAACTGAGCCATTAGTGATTTTCTTAACAAAAATAGTTAGGTCTTATTGTTTACTGTTCTGCCTTTTGTTTTTCTTCTACTTCTCACTGGTTTTATGGTCTTTATTTGGTTGTTTCTCTGGCCAACACCACTGTCCCGTCACCTTTGTATCATACACATTAATACTGACAATCAAAAACCTTGCTTTTGTACGCTATCATGGATATTTTTACGCTGGCATTATTTTGTTTGTTTTTAAATTTTTTATTGATACATACTAGTTGAATGGCATTACTTGTATTGGCTCACTACATGGATCACTGAGATGTTAGTAATTTGATGACTCATAATATTTCATTTTATGTTGGGAACATGGAGCAGAAGTTTGCATTAATCATACTTCTCACTTTGAGGCAAATTACCATCACTGATCCTTGGAAGGTCCCTTCTTGGTTTGGTTTGTTAGCTCAGTTTTCTTTTATTCATTTATTGGGTTTTATCCCTATTTCCGACTCCCTTCCTCTCACCACCACCTTGGCTACAGACAACTATTATATATTCTAGTGTCTTGTATTGTTTGTATATGCTATTGTAAAATGCATATTACTGTTATAAATGCATATGCATATGATTTATATATGTATAATATAGTGAGTTATAGTAATGTACGTATGTGTGTGTGTGTGTATATATATCCAAAAATATGTCATTCTGTTTCTTACTTTTCTCACTAAGCCCTAGGTTTGAAAGTCCAACCATATCATTATGTATTATTCTGTGCATATACATACAACTTTTGCTTCTGACTACTGCATAATGTTTCAATGTGTGCATGCAGCCCATTTTGCCTACCCCTTCACCTACTGATAGACATCCATGTTGCCTCCAATTTCCCACTTCCATAAATACTGCAATAAGGACCACCTCCATGTGTGTCCTTTATAAAACATTGGTAAGAATTTCTTTGGGCTACATATACCTTGGAACAGAATTTCTGGGCCATAGAAGAGCATATAATATACTGGACTAAGTGTACGAAATTGCTATGCAGAATGACTCAGCCAGTTCATACTCCCCAAAACAGTACCAGTACATGAGAGTTTCTACATTAGCAAATGCCAACTAATGTCTGACATTATAAAGTGTTCTATTTTTGATAGACAAATAGGTAAGGAGTAGTATCTCAGTAATTTCATTTGCATTTTACTGTATATTAATTATTTTGAGGATGACATGTCTTTAGTTTTTTGAGTTTCATTTTTTGAAGAATAATTGTTCATAAAATTTGCAAGTATGCTTTTGTCATTCAGTTATTTATCTCTTTGTTAAGAGGCTTTTCAATGAACAAAAAAACATTTCTTATATCATCACATTTATTGATATGACTTGGAATTCAAAGTTTTAATATTTTATTTAAGAATCCTTTTTCCGTGTTTGAATAAAATATTCTGTGTTTTTCAATTACCTATTAGGTTTATCTTTCGTATTTATGCTTTTAATCTAACAAGACATTAACATTTTGTAATGTTAAGGAAAGATCCAATTTTATCTTATTAAGTGTAGCACTTTCCAGTACTATTTATATGCCGTCTATCATTTCCAATGATATTTGATGTAGTTTTTATCCTATATTAAATCATGTGTTCACTTTGTTCTATTTCTGATCTCTCACTTTGTTGGTTTAATTCTTTTATCTTCTTGTGCCTATTCCAAATTATTATTTATTACTAATGGTGGTTTTATTGTAACATATTTTAATATTCAAAAAAAGGAATAACCCCACTTTGCTCTTTATTTCTAAGGTTTATTTAGCTATTCATAACATTTTTCTGCACATAAATTTAGAATACATTTCCCCCTTCAAAAAAAAATAAATGGAAATACTGGTTTTGGCTTTAATTTTGTTGAGGAGAAATAAAAGTTACATTATTAAATATTATGTTATAATTACCTCTCTATTTATTCTGATCATTCTCTACATCTTTCATTTTAGCATTAAAAGTTTATCCATAGCCCAACCAACTTGGGAATCTTGTTTGGATTATTTTATAAATAAGGTGATAATAGAAATAAAATCTTATTTTTAAAGTACATATTCTAGATGGATTGTTGGCGGTATTAAGATGTGTAATGATTTAATGAAGTTTTTTGGTCTATCTTGCATTGGGAAAAATTGTTTAAATCTTTTATTTCATAATAGTTCATATGTTGATTCTACTAGCTTTTCCAGACAGATGAGTTTATCATCTGCACGTAATGGCAGTTTTAGCTGCTTCTATTTCTTACTCTTATTTTTATTCTATTATTGTATTGGTCAGAGCCAACTGCATCTGTAGATGTAAAGACAGTACAGAACTATATTAAATTATAGCATTCTTATCTGGTCACTATCTTTTTTTTTTTACTTTAAGTTCTAGGGTACATGTGCACAACGTGCAGGTTTGTTACACATGTATACAGGTGCCATGTTGGTGTGCTGCACCCGTTAACTCATCATTTACATTAGGTATATCTCCAAGTGCTATGCCTACCCCCTCCCCCAACCCCACAACAGATCCCAGTGTGTGATGTTCCCCATCCTTTGTCCGAGTGTTTTCATTGTTCAGTTCCCACCTATGAGTGAGAACATGTGGTGTTTGGTTTTCTGTCCTTGTTATAGTTTGCTGAGAATGATGGTTTCCAGCTTTGTCCATGTCCCTACAAAGGACACGAACTCATCCTTTTTTATGGCTGCATAGTATTCCATAGTGTATATATGCCACATTTTCTTAATCCAGTCTATAATTGATGGACATTTGGGTTGGTTCCAAGTCTTTGCTATTGTGAGTAGTGCCTCAATAAATGTACATGTGCATGTGTCTTTATAGCAGCATGATTTATAATCCTTTGGGTATATACCCAGTAATGGGATGGCTGGGTCAAATGGTATTTCTAGTTCTGGATCCTTGAGGAATTGCCACACTGTCTTCCACAATGGCTGAACTAGTTTACAGTCCCACCAACAGTGTAAAAGTGTTCCTATTTCTCCACATCCTCTCCAGCACCTGTTGTTTCCTGACTTTTTAATGATCACCATTCTACGTGGTGTGAGATGGTGTCTCATTGTGGTTTTGATTTGCATTTCTCTGATGGCCAGTGATGATGAGCATTTTTTCATGTGACTGTTGGCTGCATAAATGTCTTCTTTTGTGAAGTGTCTATTCATATCCTTTGCCCACTTTTTGATGGGGTCATTTGAATTTTTTTCTTGTAAATTTGTTTAAGTTCTTTGTAGATTCTGGATATTAGCCCTTTGTCAGATGCGTAGATTGTAAAAATTTTCTCCCATTCTATAGGTTGCCTGTTCATTCTGATGGTAGTTTCTTTTGCTGTGTAGAAGCTCTTTAGTTTAATTAGATCCCATTTGTCAATTTTGGCTTTTATTGCCTTTGCTTTTGGTGTTTTAGTCATGAAGTCCTTGCCCATGCCTATGGCCTGAATGGTATTGCCTATGTTTTTTTCTAGGGTTTTTATGGTTTTATGTCTAACATTTAAGTCTTTAATCCATCTTGAATTAATTTTTATATAAGATGTAAGGAAGGGATCCAGTTTCAGCTTTCTACATATGGCTAGTCAGTTTTTCCAGCACCATTTATTAAATAGGGAATCCTTTCCCCATTTCTTGTGTTTGTCAGGTTTGTAAAAGATCAGATGGTTGTAGATGTGTAGTGTTATTTCTGAGGGCTCTGTTCTGTTCCATTGGTCTATGTCTCTGTTTTGGTACAGTACCATACTGTTTTGGCTACTGTAGCCTTGCAGTATAGCTTGAAGTCAGGTAACGTGATGCCTCCGGCTTTTCTCTTTTGGGTTAGGATTGTCTTGGCAATGCGAGCTCTTTTTTGGTTCCATATGAGCTTTAAAGTAGTTTTTCCAATTTTGTGAAGGAAGTCATTGGTGGCTTGATGGGGATGGCCTTGAATCTATAAATTACCTTGGGCAGTGTGGCCATTTTTACGATATTGATTCTTCCTATCCATGAGCATGGTATGTTCTTCCATTTGTTTGTGTCCTCTTTTATTTCCATGAGCAATGGTTTGTAGTTCTCCTTGAAGAGTTCCTTCACATCCCTTGTAAGTTGGATTCCTAGGTATTTTATTCTCTTTGAGGCAATTGTGAATGGGAGTTCACCCATGATTTGACTCTCTGTTATTGATATATAGGAATGCTTGTGATTTTTGCACATTGATTTTGTATCCTGAGACTTTGCTGAAGTTGCTTATCAGCTTAAGGAGATTTTGGGCTGAGATGATGGGATTTTCTAAATATACAATCATATCATCTGCAAACATGGACAATTTGACTTCCTCTTTTCCTAATTGAATACCCTTTATTTATTTCTCCTGCCTAATTGCACTGGTCAGAACTTCCAACACTGTGTTGAATAGGAGTGGTGAGAGAGGGCATCCCTGTCTTGTGCCAGTTTTCAAAGGGAATGCTTCCAGTTTTTGCCCATTCAGTATATTGACTGTGGGTTTGTTGTAAATAGCTCTTATTATTTTGAGATACATTCCATCAATACCTAGTTTATTGAGAATTTTTAGCATAAAGGGCTGTTGAATTTTGTCAAAGGCGTTTTCTGCATCTATGGAGATAATCATGTGGTTTTTGTTTTTGGTTCTGTTTATGTGATGGATTACATTTATTGATTTGCATATGTTGAACCAGCCTTGCATCACAAGGATGAAGCCCACTTGATCATGGTGGATAAGCTTTTTGATGTGCTGCTGGATTTGGTTTGCCAGTATTTTATTGAGGATTTTTGCACCGATGTTCTTCAGGGATATTGGTCTAAAATTTTCTTTTTTGGTTGTGTCTCTGCCAGGCTTTGGTATCAGGATGATGCTGGCCTCATAACATGAGTTAGGGAAGATTCCCTCTTGTTCTATTGTTGGAATAGTTTCAGAAGGAATTGTATCAGCTCCTCTTTGTACCTCTGGTAGAATTTGACTGTGAATCCATGTGGTCCTGGACTTTTCTTGGTTGGTAGGCTATTAATTATTGCCTCAATTTTAGAGCCTGTTTTTGGTCTATTCAGGGATTCAGCTTCCTCCTGATTTAGTCTTGGGAGGGTGTATGTGTCCAGGAATTTATCCATTTCTTCTAGATTTTCTAGTTTATATGTGTAGAGGTGTTTATATCATTCTCTGATTGTAGTTTGTATGTCTGTGGGATTGGTGGTGCTATCCCCTTTATCATTTTTTATTCCATCTATTTGATTCTTCTCTCCTTTCTTCTTTATTAGTCTTGCTCGTGGTCTATCAATTTTGTTGATCTTTTCAGAAAACCAGGTCCTGGATTCATTGATCTTTTGAAAGGTTTTTTGTGTCTCTATCTCCTTCAGTTCTCCTCTGATCTTAGTTATTTCTTGTCTTCTGCTAGCTTTTGAATGTGTTTGCTCTTGCTTCTCTAGTTCTTTTCATTGTGATGTTAGGGTGTCAATTTTAGATCTTTCCTGCTTTCTCTTGTGGGCATTTAGTGCTATCAATTTCCCTCTACACACTGCTTTAAATGTGTTTTTCTCTAAAATTCTGTTCTCACTTCATTTCATTCATTTCAGTCTTCAGTCGCTGGTACCCTTTCTTCCACTTGATTGAATCTGCTACTGAAGCTTGTGCATGCATCACGTAGTTCTTGTGCCATGGTTTTCAGCTCCATCAGGTCATTTAAGGTCTTCTCTATGCTGTTGATTCTAGTTAGCCATTCATCTAATCTTTTTTTAAGGTTTTTAGCTTCTTTGCGATGGGTTCAAACATCCTCCTTTAGCTCGGAGAAGTTTGTTATTACCGATTTTCTGAAGCCCTCTTCTCTCAACTCATCAAAGTCATTCTCTGTCGCTTTTTTCCATTGCTGGCGAGGAGCTGCATTTCTTTGGAGAAGAAGAGGCACTCTGATTTTTGGAATTTTCAGCTTTTCTGCTCTGGTTTCTCCCCGTCTTTGTGGTTTTATCTACCTTTGGTCTTTGATGATGGTAATGTACAGATTGGGTTTTTGTGAATGTCCTTTCTGTTAGTTTTCTTTCTAACAGTAAGTACCCTCAGTTGCATGTCTGTTGGAGTTTGCTGGAAGTCCACTCCAGACCCTTTTTGCCTGGATATCACCAGCAGAGGCTGCAGAACAACAAATATTGTGGAATGGAAAATGTTGCTGCCTCATCCTTCCTCTGGAAGCTTCGTCTCAGAGAGGCACCTGGCCGTATGAGGTGTCAGGTCGGCCCCTACTTGGAGGTGCCTCCCAGTTAGGCTGCTCTGGGGTCAGGGACCCACTTGAGGAGGCAGTCTGTCCATTCTCAGATCTCAAACTCCATGCTGGGAGAACCACTACTCTCTTCAGAGCTGTCAGACAGGGATGTTTAAGTCTGCAGAAGTTTTTGCTACCTTTTGTTCAGCTACGCCCTGCCCCCAGAGGTGGAGTCTACAGAGGCAGGCAGGCCTCCTTGAGCTGCAGTGGGCTTCACCCAGTTTGAGCTTCCTGGCCACTTTGCTTACCTACTCAAGCCTCAGCAATGGCGGACACCCCTCCCCTAGCCTCACTTCTGCTGTGTAGTTCAATCTCAGACTGCTGTGCTAGCATTGAGTGAGGCTCTATGGGCATGGGACCCTCTGAGCCAGGCATGGGCTATAATCTCCTGGTGTGCCATTTGCTAAGACCATTGGAAAAGCACAGTATTAGAGTGGGAGTGTCCCAATTTTTCAGGTACTGTCTGTCATGGCTTCCCTTGGCTAGGAAAGGGAATTCCCCGACCCCCTGTGCTTCTTGGGTCAGGCGATGCCCCGCCCTGCTTCAGCTCAGACTCCGTGGGCTGCACCCACTCTCCGACAAGCCCCAGTGAGATGAACCCAGTACCTCTGTTGGAAATTGCAGAAATCACCTGTCTTCTGAGTCACTCATGCTGGGAGCTGTAGACTGGAGCTGTTCCTATTTGGCCATCCCTGGTCACCATCTTAAAAAGAATGCATTTAACAATTTCAGTATGAGATTGTGGACTTCATGCAGTGGTTTCCGGTGAAGGCGCATGAGAAACTAAAATAGATAGGTCATGACAGTGAAGAGAAGGGAGGGGCTGGTGGTGCAAAGAGCCATTAAATTTCAAAGTGGGGCCATTGCACAAATTTGAATAAGTTGCTGTTTTGAAAGAATGGTGGAACAAAAGTATGTTGTACAGAACAATGGTGTTGCTTTAGCTCCTTGGCATAGGGTTTAAAGTGATAGTCTTATTTTAGTCCTCAAGTAGATATTTTCTGGACTTGTATTACTCACTTAGTTTATTATCAGCCTGTTTCATTAAAATTATTCATTTAATGACATCTTAGAATATTTGCAAACTTCTTAACACCATATATGACATCTATCTGATAAAAACATATAAATGTAGAACAATTAGAAAAATAGATATATATTTCAAATCTCCCCAATCTTATTGTTGAAACAGAACCGCGTTACTCCGCAGTTTTTAGTTTCAGGTAACAGAAAGCTGTCACCAAGAAGTTGAACTAAAGAAGAAAAAAGAAATATGTGTTCTCATTAACAGGCTGGTGATAACTTTAGACATTGCCTGATCTAAGATTTCAAAGTCTTTCTTTAGTGAACTATCTGATTGTTTTTCTCCATTTCAAACATCTAATTCAGTGTGGAATGAATCTTGTGGCCTTTCATTAGTCCTGTGAAGACAATTTCAGTCCCCAAACAAAGAGGTAGTCAGTTTTACGAAGGGGCTATTATCATCATTGCTTCAAAGTTAAGTAGAAACTAAATTCTTCTCATGGTTAGCTTGGCCTATGCCCAGGAGTGAATGAGGATAGCCAGCCTGTGAGGCTGGAAGCAAGATGGAGTCAGTCATGCTAGATTTCCTGCACTATGATAATCTTTGCAAAGGTAAATTCTTGCATGGTTATCTTCACATGTTGTGAACCATACATATATTGTGACCCTCAGTCCATATATGGTACGTAGATATGTACCCATTTTTTCACTAAGTGTTGAGTTAGTGACTGAGGGCAGAAAGGAGAGCTGCATAAGGTTCACATAAATCACAGAGAATGGAGTTCCTTTAGGTCATGAAGATTCTATCATTAGACAAAGTTTGAGAAGGAGTAACAGTAAGATGGAGAAAAAATTTGATATTAAATTTTTTTAGCATTTTGTTGTATTTGTTTCTGAAAATGTATATTATGTGTGTTGAATAGAATCATTTTAATTTTAATGTTTGCATTTTTATAACTTCTTTGTGATATCTTCATTTTTTTTTTTTTGTATTCCTGGAGATTGTAATTTTCTGCTCCTAGACTTGTATGGGCCCTTTATAACAGGGGTCTCAATACCTGGGCCATGTGGACCCGTATCAGTCTGTGGCCTGTTAGGAACCAGGCCACACAGCAGGAGGTGAGCGGTGGGCAAGTAAGCATTAACATCCAAGCTCCGCCTCCTGTCAGGTTAGTGGCTACATTAGATTCTTATAGAAGTGCAAACCCTATTGTGAACTGCACATGCAGGGGATCTAGGGGATTCAGGTTGCTCTCCTTGTACGATTCTAATGCCTGATGATCTGAGGTGGAACAGTTTCATCCCCAGACCTTTCCCCCTACCCCACCCCTGTCTGAGGAAAAATTGTCTTTCATAAAACCGGTTCCTGGTGCCAAAAAGGTTTGGGGCCTGCTGCTTTATAAGACTAATGTTGTGAGACTAACCCAGTGAGTTCATCTTGCCCACTGCCCAGACAAGCCAATTCAATTAGAACAGCAGGTTTTTGCCACAAAGAAAGAGTTTAATAATTGCAAAACTGGCCGATTGGAAGGAGGGAAGTTGATTCTCAAATTTGTCTCCCCAAGAGCTTGGAGGCTAGAATTTGTAAGGATAATTTGGTGGGCAAGAGGATGGGGAATGGGCACTTCTGATTGGTTGGGTATGAAATTGTAGAAGTGTCCAAACTGTCTTTGAGTGCTGAGTCTGTTTCTGGTGTGAATCACAGGTTGAGTCAGTTCCTTGGTATGACTCACATGTCCAGCTGGAGTCAGTAGGTCGTCAGAATGTAAAAGTCTGAAACATATCCCAAAGACCAATCTTAACTTTTGACAATAGTGATGTCATCTATAGGAGAAATTAGAGAAATTATAAATCTTCTTTATAAGTGATCTCTAGCTTCATGACTCCTGAGCAGTAAGAGCTGATAGAAAAGCAAGCTAGAGAACAATGGCTGGTTATCCTTTAGGCCTACATCAAGCAGAATTCAAGCCTCTCCCAAAATCCCAGTCTTGTGGCCTCTCAGTCTTACAAAGACAGAAGATAGAAGGTGTCAGTTTTACGGAGGGGCTATTATCATCATTGCTTCTAAGTTACACTAGAAACTAAATTACTCCCATGGTTAGCTTGGCCTATACACAGAAGTGAATGAGGATAGCCAGCCTGTGAGGCTAGAAGCAAGATGGAGTCAGTCATGCTAGATTTCCCCCACTGTCATAATCTTTGTAACAGTGATTTCAATCTTGTTAAATCTCACTCAGATATCTGAAAAAGTGCTTGAATATGCTATTACTCATTTCTTTATAAACCATCTTTTATTAAACATTCATAAGGAGAACATTCTAGACAGGTAGATGACCATAAAATGCATATTCAAAAAACAATATTCCATCAAATACTTCATATTTTCTTAATTTATGATAGGTCTACATGTTTCAACTCTACCATTGTCGTTCAGAATTCTTAAAGTCCCTTTCACTAAATAATACTAATGTGATGTCCTTGTCTTTGTAGTACAAAACTCAAATCTGAACACTGGTCAGCTTTGAGGTAATTTGCTAATTGAGTCTATAAGGTTGATGTTGTGCAGTGCCTGGCTATGGGAATCTTATCATAGTTTGATGTTTCCAAGTTTTATAAACCATGGAAAGAGTAAATTGCATTTTTAGAAGCTCAAGTACTTTAAAAACTTAGAAAATCTTAGGCAATTTAAATGTCATTAACTTTCAATTTGAATATTTGATGTTATAAAAAACTTCATCTTGTTAAAATTACTTGGCTATCCTCTTGATTTTTACACCTCATGTTTCCTCAGTGTTGTTAAGATAATTACATAGGTATAGATAAATGTATACAAATGCTCATAGCATACTAAACTTGTGCTAATATGTGATAAGACCAGTAGCTGATATTTGCTATGTCATATAATTATACTTACAGCACTGTGGGTAAAATAAAGAGGTAGAAATTAAATATGGTAGAATCACATGCCATCTTTGAAAAACATGAGTGCATTTTAAAGTGGTTATGGAAATCAGAAAACATAAAAACCTCTTCTAATTTGTCTTCTAGATCTTCTGATATAACCTCTTTAGATTGCTGCCATTAAACTATTCAAGTAAACAAACCTCTGACACCGGTGGCAGTAAGGAAGCAGTATACTGAATGAGCTTATATAGTTATTTCATCAGAAATAGGCACAGATTAAAAAAACTGATGAGTATATTTTGAATTTTTCTTCTGTAACAGATTTTATGTTACTAATATTTGATTTTTCTAATATATTGAACATTCATTAGGTGTATGTACTGTACGTGTATTATTATGTATGGAATTAATTAGAAGGCTTTATTATGAGAGACATTTATTACTTGTTTTCTTTACTAAATTAATAGCTTATATTAGATTGTTTTGCTGCCTAGACAAGATGATAGATTTTAGCTTAATATTGCTCACAGAACTCTTATGATTCTAAGCAGTAATACTTAGATTCTACTATGTCAGTGATAGTTCACTATCTCTTTTCATTTTCATTCTAAAAAATAAATTATTAATTGGAAGGTTTTAGCAATCTGAGCTTAACTTGAACAAATAAATAAATGTGTTTTGCCTGTAAAGATAAAAAAGGAGGAGAAATTATTGGAAGGACTGCACTAACTCCCAGAAGCGCAGGAAAACCTTCCGATATGACTGCATTTCTGGAGATCACAAGACTAAAAACTCAGCAATTAATGACTGTTAAAACACTGTCTCTATTAAAAGCCCTGTTTGCAGTTAATTTACATGCTCCTATGGTTATTGTTGCTTACATTTCTTGATTTGCTACCTCCTTCCCCTCTTCTCATTGGATTACGAAATCTTTCTGATCACAGATGTTTTCCGTTTCAACTATAGACATAATAATTTGGATGTATAGTTGAGTCAAATAGTGTAGAACTTACCTTACATAATTCTTAGTTGTGATGTTGTAAAATGTATTTCTTATTATGCTAGACATAATCATAGAAGTGTCAAAATGTAGCTTAAGAATTTTATAATTCTAGTGATGATGACTCCAAATCTGTAAGCTAATTAGTTCGTTGCCAGAAACAAGCAAACAAACAGCAAGTCAAGCTGCAATTAGTTGAAAATGTCTGTATTGGTACCTGTAGCTGTGCTGTAACTGCTTGCTCAACTGTAATGTAAGGCCAACCATTTCTCTCTCTGAACTCATCAAATGACCTTTTTGTAGAATATAAGATTGTCTTTCTTTTTGTTGTCGCAGTACCTATTCTTAAGCACTTCCAAGTAAGAAAATGTCTTTAATAAGCCACTATTTCATTAATAAGTATAGTCATTCACCTCTACTAAATATCACCACCTGCTAAATTAAAATATTTTTATCTCATATTCAATTTATCACATTTTCTTATCACCAATGAATGCTCAGTTTATTATGGTGATAAATATGAATATTGGAGGTACAAGAGAAGGTTTGCTATTTTTACCTAGAGGAATTTTCTAGAAGGTGAGGAGATGTTATACGTTGATTTAACATAAATTGGCGAAAGTATGTATATTTGGCTTTCTTCCTTTATTTGCGGTAAAATTCCGAAATTTTTTCCTATGTCACTATATTAAGAGGATAAAAACAAAAGAATTTTAAAAAATCATCCTTAGATTCAAAAGGAAAAAGGGAGCAGAGTTTGAGGAGAGGTTATTTAGAGTGTGGTGGTGACTGTGAGAATCAACATAAGAGTAATCCATGGAGATGAGAGAAATTTGAGATGTGAAAACCACATGAAAAGCTATTTTCCTCTTACCAGCCTTTCACATGAAAGCTCTTGTCTGTTCTGGAATCTTTTCTTATTTTTTTGTCCTAGCTGACTTGTGTCCCCACATTAGTAGGTATTAGCAATTTTTAAATATTTTTTAATACAGATTACTAGATTTACATGATAATTTGCTATCTTTCTCCAATATATCCACCACTGGTTAGCCAGGGATCCTTCGGGTCTCACAACTGGGCTATCCTTTGCCTTTTTTTTTTTGATACAGGGTCTCACTCTGTATCCCAGGCTGGATAACAGTGACATAAAAATGGCTCACTGTAGCCTTCCCCTCCTGGATCAAGAAATCCTCTCACTCCAGCCTCCCAAGTAGCTGGGACTACAGAAACACACCACCACACCTGGCTGATTTTTTAATTTTTTTTTTGTAGATGGGAATCTCACTTTATTGTTCAGACTGGTCTCAAACTCCTGGGCTCAAGTGATCCTCCAGCCCAGGCCTCCCAAAGTGCTGGGATTACAGATGTGAGCCACCACACCCAGCTCCTTTGACTTTTGAAGGCTTCTGTGGGTTATGATTATCTAGCAGGGAGTGAGCATTGTATAAGGATGCAAGAGATAGCTTACAGTCACAAACACATTGCTATAGCAATGATTCAGTCTACTTTATTATTTACTACTAAAGTTTCTTTGATTTATTGTAAAAGAGAGAATGGACCTTTGAATGCAAAATATAATATTTAAGGAGAATTTTACAGATCAGCTAAAGTCCATATTACAGATGAAGAATTTGAGGCTCAAAAAGTCTCAATGTCTTGCGTAAAATGATAACGATGAGGTAGGAAGAGAACCAACGTTATCCAGTTTTACATTTCAGATCACCTAATTATATATTCATGGCTCTTTTTATAACTGCTTCTCACTGTTAGTCTTACAAGTAATGCTAGAAATGGGGAGACAGAATTTTTGGTTCCCAGAGGTAACAGGAAACTTGAGCAGAGTTGTATAAGAGAGAATTGAAATTCTGACAGATGTTCTTATTTGAACCCACCCATACATTTTATTAAATAGACTATCAGTAGGATTCTTCTCCAAAACACATTACTTAAAAGAAGGAAGAGGAGTGCTGTTCAAATAACCTTTGCTAACTGCATGGTGAAGCAGTGACTTAACCCAAATTAAATTTTTACATCCTTGACAGGTATTTGGAAATGGGAAGAGATATTTAAAGATTATTGGAATTAAGTGAATTGTGTGCATTTTATTGTTGCTATTTTTCTGATAATTTTCAAACAAAATCTACCTTGCCTATCCTAGGAGCCTTATTTTGAGAATAGTTCACATAATTTTGAGTATACAGGAAAAAAAAGGTGAGCAAAAGGTCATGCAAAAATTGATAGTTTCTTTTCCATATCATCTTATTTGTGGGTGAGATGCACACGAGAGGTCACCAAAACAGAGTTAAGATCAGTAAGTCTGAAAATTTTAATTTTTTTATATTGCCAAAGAATCCTGTTTGTCCAGTCATTTGAAGTTAAAAGTATAAGCTGCACATTTTTATTAAGGTAGTAACTTGTCTTTCCTTAGAATTGTTTTGCCACAAGCTTTTTGTTTTTAACATATTGAGTTTAGTAACGTGACAAGTTAAACTTATTTCTAATTGCAGTAACATTATATGCATTTAGTTGGGCCTTATTTTTCATTAACAAGAAATAAAATGAGCATATTCTTAATTATAGATGGCAAATACAATCTCATCAACATTTTCTTTATTTTTCTTTATTTTGTGCTATTCCTTATCAACTCTACTCTGTGCCTATAAATATTTTTATTTAATATACGGCGACTCTGCCTCTTTGACTTTTAGTCAAGTCTAAAATATTGACTCAAGAAGAGTTTCAGAGATTTTGTTAGAACATTCCGAAGACAAGTAAGAAACTAACAATTTTGTTTTAAAGCGAGAATATGGCCAGGGTTTTCCTAGATTCTTTATAGTATTTCAACAAATTAAAAATAAAACTCCCTGGGAAGGGTCTACCTTCATTTGTAGGAATTCAACAAACGACAGGTCCTTGGTAGTAAGTAGCTATGCTGGAATGTAAATGCACATATATGTGTGATCACAAGGTCTATAATACTCCCATTTTGGAATTATCTAGTGTGTAACTAACGTGTAATACATTTAACATAGAAAAAGCTTTTTCATATTCCAATAAGATTGATCAAAGTTATAGGAGTCTCTTTACTGCAGACCTTCTCAGAGTATTTACTACACTTATGGTCCAAGCTAATGTATTTTCAGGCTCCAGGTGTGCACTATTTTCTAAATGTATTTTTCCTCCAGAACCCTAGTGGGGAATGTTTTATAATATATTTTAGAAAATACACTTGGAAAATATATTTTAGAAAATAAACTTGAAAAACTATACAAGAGAACAGGTTACCCTAGTGATTATAGACACTGAAGCAATGAGAGTTTTCTGAATGGTTGTTTAGAAATTGCAAATAACATGTGTTGTGCATTTGTGTACATAGCCATGTATTATGGAACATTCCTCTTAAAAAACTTGTTTTCAAGCTATGGGGAAAAGTTGCACTAAACCTACTTGTTTGCTTCTTAGATACTATGAGCTATATTTGATGGCATAGGCTAAAGAAGGAAGCAATCGTTCTAAAATTATTGACCAAGGTCATCATATTACATCTGAACTTAAACTAAGATAATAAACTCTAATCAAAAGTCATAGATCTAACGAATACAGGGTTAAAAAGTAGTCATAATACTAAAATCAAAATTATAAATGTCAATTCCAGCAAGGGATAATCATTAAAAGAAAATCTCTAGTCACTCTTATCTATGGCACTGCCTTATATGTGCTCAGATGTGTGTATTTCATGTTCTTCAACTAAAATTGTTTTATCCTACATCTCCATGAATGCTTCTGGTATTGCTGCAGATAATGATGCTTATGAGGACGCTCTTGGGCACAGATGTTCTCATCCTCTGGTAATACTTCACACGTCCTCAGAGTCCCTTACAGGCTAGCTCACTGGATAAGTCTCAGACTACCTCTATGATACAGGCCAGCTGGACTGTAACCAACAGGTTGCTAGACTTACTTCCACATTTAAATATCAGTACCAAAAGGAGTATATCCCCTTTGTCCTAGATTGATGTTGCCTACACCATCTTCATTTACTGCCTCAGATTGTCCACTTGCCAACTGATAGTGAAAACAGCTCTTCATTTGAGATATTAGATGTGGTATTGCTCTATTGATAAGGACAGGAGGTAGGGAAATTATGGGCAGAAAAAGCAGGTTCCCATGCAAGGGCTCCACCCTCAAGCCAAAAAGTCTGCTACTGTGGCCCAAAGTGAGTACTTACATTCCTGTTTTCCCACTCAAATGTTGCCTTTTCCAAAACCATCCATGGCCCACCCCACCCCCCATCGTGTCCCCATAAAAACCCTAGGCTCAGCTGGCAGAGAGCAGAGAAGCAGCTAGATGTCAGAGACTACAACTGGATATCAAAGAGAAGAGGCTTGACTTCAGAGGGACAGCTTGACAGCATAATTTCAGAGAATAATTTGGCTGGAGATGGCTGGACTCCAGGGGAAGATTACCTTCCTAGTCCATCCCCTTTTCAGCTCCCCTTCCCACTGAGAACCACTTCCATTGGCAATATAATCTCCTGCATTTACCATCCTCCAATTTGTTCGTGTGACCTCATTTCTCCTGGACACCAGCCAGGAGCTCAGATGCCACAAGTGCGACTCAAAAGGCTGTCACACTGACCCTTTGCCTTCACTGGCAGAAAGCAGCTGCCTCACATAGAAAGACAGAGGGCCCACTGAGCTGTTAATACTTAAGCCATCTGCAGATTGCCAAGCTGAAAGAACACTGTAACGTCCTCTGGGGCTTCAAGGGTTGTGGGCATCCACCCCCAGATGCTACTGCAGGGCCAGTATGGAAATTGCTCCTGTTGGCACCCAAAAGCACTTGCCCCAGCTCCTGCACTCACCTGCATGCTCCCTGCTGCAAGGGGTGAAACACAGGGGCTCCTCACCTGCAAGGGGTGGAACATAGCAGGTTCCAGTGAGTGGAGTTTGTCCCTGTTGGTGCCAGAGCAGCCAGCTGACTGCAGCGCTCATGTACTCCTGTTCCCACCCATGAAGGGGGTCAGGGAAATATCCTACTTAACTATGAACCCACAAAGGCTATCAAAATAGACTAATTTCTGGACCTCTGCAACATTAATGTCATTTAGTGTTATGTAACATCACCTGTAGGATATTAACAGTGTGATTCAGGTAAGAAATCATCAACACCACTACAAGGTAGTTCCATTTCTTTAGTAGTTTCTCTGTCATTGTGAACGGCATTTATTGGTTGTACATTTCTTTCCTGCAGTGTTAAGGGTATCTGTTCATAAACTTCAGTGCGTAAGTGCTTAAATCAATTGCTTAAATCATAGCACATGCATATGCAAACACACTCACAACTACTCAAGGGATAGCACTAACAAAGCACAGAAATATCTTACACTATTCACAGGGGGGAGAAAAGAAAAAACAAAACTGAGTTTGAATTCACCCTCATGTGGTTAAAGAAACACTTATCTTTTTAATTAAATAAATGCAAATTCCTGGTTCCACCTCCAGGAATTCTGATTCAGTAAGCATGAAGTGAGACTCGGGAATCTACATTTTCAACAGTTATCAACAAGTGACTCTGAAACTGGAGATCCAGAAGTTAAGATTTAGAAAAGACAGTTTTAATGATAAAATCCATTCCTGGAGTGCTGAAATACACACTCAAGTAACATTAATAAGGAGATCATGTAACATTTTAATCTGAAACATCTCTATTTAGATTACTTTGCTACATTTAGACATTCTCCACAAAGAATGTATCAGTACTGTGTCATGTTGGCATAACCAGAAGTGCCTATTCTACTGTTTCTACAGTTTGTCCATTTCTAAAACAATTAACTAATATAAAAAATGCTCTTCTTTCAAACAAACACACAGAAATCATCCTTAGAAAAATGAATGCAATGGTGTAATTAGACCACTGTAATAGTGTCTTCGTTGCTATGACAACCTCACTTCTCTTTCTCATCTAGTCCATATTAAACACATTGGTGTCAGCTACCCACTTCAGTCATTTTGTTGGCTTCCTCCATCTCAAAAATTCTTGGTGAAGCAATGTTCCAACATTAAAGACAGTCTTCATTGTAGCATCTATGAAATATCCAACATTAGTTATCACTCTTCTCTTAACATGAACAGTCGACCTTAGCCAAACTGTTCTACTAAATTTCCCTTTAACATTTCACATTTATTTCTAAACATATGTATTTTCTCTTGCAAATTTCTGCCTGAAAGGCAGTCTCTTTAATCTACATTCAGCTTTTTGTTCCAAAGTCATTTAAGTAAGTCTCAGTATTTCTGTCCAAGTAACCTATAGCCTCGCAAAGTGCTGGGATTATAGGCGTGAGCCGCAATGTATGGATTATATAATGTATTCTAAGTGTGTGTGTGTGTGTGTATATATATCTTATTTATTTATTTTATTTTTTGAGACAGAGTCTCACTCTGTCACCCAGGCTGGAGTGCAGTGGTGTGATCTCAGCTCACGGCAGCCTCCACCTACTGGGTTCAAAAGATTCTCCTGCCTCAGCCTCCTGAGTAACTGGGATTACAGGTGCCCACCAAGACGTCTGGCTAATTTTTTTTGTATTTTTGGTAGAGACAGGGTTTCACCACGTTGGCCAGGCTGGTTTCAAACTCCTGACCTCAAGGGATCTGCCCACCTCGACTTTCCAAAGTGCTAGGATTATAGGTGTGAGCCACTGCACCCAGCTAATTCTTCATTTTTATATTCCATCTATTTATTTGTGGGTAAAGCCATGCCCTTTACCATCTCTTCTTATTCATTTTTGTAATACCAGTACCTCGTACAGAGTAGACAAAAAATAAATATGCAATGAAAAAATAAACACATTAATGTATAATTATAATGGTTATGTAAAGGCATATGTTTTTCCTTAAATTTATTTATATAACATAACTCTCTATGGAAAAATAACTTGTTTTTACTTGGATGAGACATGAATGATGATTGTTCCTAAAATCAACCAAATTGTCAGTGTCTTCACAGCCCAGTTGGGTATTTATGAAGGAACTATTTGTTTCAACAGCAAATGTTTTCCACTTCAGAAGTGTTAGCAAATCCTGAGGCATAAACATGCACATTGGAGCATGAAAGAAGTTTGTCTGCAGTTTGTGTGTTAGAATTGTGGGAGTTGTTATGGCACATGACACTTTTGCTCAACAAAAGCTGTTAAATTTACTTTGATTCACTGAAAATTTTGGATGTGTATGTGATTCGTTTAAGACAAGTGTATGAGACAAAATAGGGACATTACATAAAGATATAAAGGTCAAATCAAGAGGAAGAATTAACAGTTATAAATGTGTTTGATTTTAAAAGCAGGGCCCAAGATACATGAAGCAAAATTGAGGAAATTAAAAGCAAAAGCATACGAGTCTATTATCTCTCACTAGTTGATAAAACAAGTCTAAAAAAGGCTGATAATAATATAAAAATATGAGCAGTATTATTAATCATCTTGAATGAATTGCTATTTATAGAATATGACACACAATAACCAAATATTTGTTCTTTGAGATTCATAGGAAATGTTCACAAAGATTAATCAAACGTTTCTTGAGTTTCTGATAGTTCAAGTATTATACCATATGCACTGTAAGAGTACTAAATTACAAATTACAAAAATAATATTAAAGAAATTGGTAAAAATAAGATATCAAAAAGTCCAAAATATGTGAAAATTAAATGACACAATTCTAAAGAACTTTATTCATCACAGAGAAATTTTCCCCAAATTAAAGAACATTCTGAAGTGATGATAATGAAAACTAAATATCTGGGAGATGGAGTTAAAGCGTTATTTAGAGAGAAAGTTATTGCCTTATGTGGATATGCTACTTCTTTCAAAAGAAAACAGGTTTACATATATGTTTCACTTTATGAAGCTAGATAAAGGAGAGCAAATGAACCACTAAATAAATAGAAGAACAAAAATAATAACAATAAGAGTAGAAATAAGTAAAAAGGAAAGAAAATGAGACAAATCTGATTTTTTAAATAATGAACAATGTTAACTAACTCCCAGAAAGACTGATCAAGAAAAACAATTGTTAAGTAACATACAAAAATTTGGCTGTGTGAATGTTGAGCTCATAAAAGCTGAAGACTACCTATTACAAAAACATTGCAGTTGATAAACCATAAAGTATTTTATCTATTTTTCATTAACTTAAAAACAAACACAGAACAATTTTCCATTTCACTGAAGGGTTTTCCCTATCACCATTTAAAAAGGATTGCATAGAATTTGTTATACAATTCAATCAAAAGTATTTTTAATAAGTTTCATAGAATGAGGCATAATTTCCTATAATTTCTTGTAATTATAATAAACGCATATGATATGTATTTTTCTTTCTGTGTCTGTGTGCACGTTCTTAATTTTTCCCTTGAGTGAAATTACTAAAAGCTAATGCACTGATTTAAGGACTTACATGCAGATTGGCAAATTGCCACTGAACTATTTTAAGTTGTGTTAGCATGGTATGAGCATGCTCATTTCCATTATGAAATATTAACTTTGTATTTTATTATTTAAGAAATCTAGCCACCTTGATAAAATTGGTAGTCTTAGATTTAATTTTGCCTTTCTTTGATTATAAAATAGGTTAACAAACAGATGTAACATGATCACAATATAAACATTACAAAATGAAGATGAATAATGTATTTTTAAAATAAAATTTTACTTTCCATATTAGGATTTTGGTGTAGGCATTCCTAGATATTTGCCACAAAAGTGGCAGCTATATTTGTATTATTTGAACTTCTTGAGATTCACCTTCTCCCCACTCCCCCCACTCGCCTCCCACTCTCCAATCAAACCAAAGTAAACATCCAAATCAACTGTGACGAACATTTTCTATCTCCCAACAGTTAAAAATTAGTGCTCAGCAATGAACTTTAGAACTGGGGCCAGGGAGAGTGGAGTGGGAGGTGTTCCCTTAACTGCATCGGGAAGCAGAGAAAATGGGTTTATAAGGAAAGAATAATAATGCAACAGGAAAAAAGAAATAGAGACCAGTAGACTAATTGCAAAGGGGGAACAATGAAATCAACTTGCTCGTAGAGTCTGTGTAGCCACAAAAACTCAGGTTAGATCAAGTTAAGTGTGTCCTTGAAGCTGAGGTTGATCAGTCTTCACAGGCAGCAATAGAGCTATGCTAGTATAGCAGTAGCCTGAGGCTTGGTGAAGATAGTTATGTGACCACACAGCATCTCCACAGCCTAACAATTCACCTGCACATAGTAATTGGTTCTATAATGAGTCTCGTCAAACCTCCCCGGAGAGGAACTGTTCTAGAATTTTATCTAGCTCAAATTGTCTACTTCCACTGAATCTCCCATCAGGATTAGTTAAGGGAACCTTTTTAAAAATAACAAATTTGATTGATGTTTTTATATTCAACCATATTTTTTAAATGTGTACTATTAAAACAAGTGCTTTTGTTTAAACACAAATAGAAAAATCATTAAAGGTATAATGCTTGAGTCATGATGTCTACAGAGGAAATAATCCAATTTGGTACAGAATCATTGAAGACATTTATACAAATGAGCTTTTACTTGAGTTATTTGTAGTTTCCTATAGTGTGTGTGTACAAGTGTGTGTGCTTTTATATCACAAAATGATACATAGAACCAAATAATATAGATCAATTTGTTATCTTACCACAAGTTAATGTTTTGGTGCATCATATTAAAAAATAACTATATAAATAATAAATATATGTCTATGATAAACTTTTCCAAATTTATGTCAGTGAAATCTTGTTTAAGGAATTTAAAATGAAAGTGTTTACTTCCATATTCACAATACTTTTTTTTCCATATTGGAGTTTTGGAAGATAGATTTGGAAGTCAGGTGGGAGAGAATACATTTATCAATGTTAATGTGCTATATCTGTATAGGAAAATGTGACTTAGGATTCTAGCCAGAAGCAGTCTTTCCTTGCTGCTCTATGTACTCACCCAAGTCTGGAGCTTGGGTTCTGCCTCTAAGCGAGATTGCATTTACAGAGCAGATGACACTTGCCTAACTTATCCATTGGGACATTTTACCTTTCTCTATGGGACACATTTAAGGAGACAGAAAGAGTTGAGTCTAAGATGCATTTCTCAGAAGGCGGTTATTTGCTCAGAAGGTAGCATAGGCACTTATTTATTGGAATTGGGCTTAATAAGGTATCCAGTTTTCAGCTTTCCTGGAAAAGAAGAAAATGGCAGGGCTTCTGAGAATAATAATACTGTAACACCTTAACTCTATTAACAGAGGAGCATGAATCAAGTATGTTACATTATTGCCATTCCATCAATGAATAACTTACACATAGAAAATAGTGTGTAAGGGATGGGAAGAATTGGAGGTTTCTCAAGCATCATGGAAACAGGAAGATAGCTGAAGAGGTAATCTTAAAAAAAAAACTGAGTTATGAAAATTATCTCCTCTTCTTTCATAATAGCCTATGTAAATTCAAGGAAACACAGTGCCAAACAGTAACTTACTAGATGGCACTCATGAGAAAGTGACTTTTTTGTTTAGATTGGATTCAGCCTTTTATATAACGTGTCTGATCAGTTAAGCCTAATTACTGGGGATGAAGTGAAAATCTTCTCCAGTAAATCTATGGGATGAATAAAGCTAGTAAGTTTAGCATTCATTAGGTTCAAATTTGTGCATGTAAATTAATATGAGGACCAGATTGGAACCCAGTTGTCCAGGGCTTTAAATTCCTTTCAGGACACTTCATTATAGTACATTACATTATATTACTACTTTATAGTGTTCTCAAGTCAAAATTGTGTTATTGTTTCAATGTATTCACACCTGGGCTGATCTGAAAGAGTTAATGCCTGTTCCATAACCCTCTTTAAAAACACCTAGATACTATGAAAAACTGGGTCTTCCTGAGTAAAGTACTTTACTTACTTTGGTGGTTTTATAGGTAATTTATTCCTTGTTAGATATGGGCAGAGACCTTGAGCCCATCTGTCACAAACTGATTTAAAGAAAACATCAGTATCTTTGGAGAAGTCTGAAGTTCAATAAAGGTTGAAGTCAGTTTGAAGGACTCAGATGTTAAAATATGTACTTTTAAGTCATGTGTGGAATTTTTTCGTATCACCTCCAAATAAAAGAGAATATAAATGCAGGGTCTGGGTAACAATATTATATTTTGAATTATTTATATGACTTTGGCCACAATTTAGAGAAAAATAAAAGATCCATATGTACATCAGAGGAAAAACATTAAAATGAATGGAACATGTGATATAGCTCATAATGCTGAATTCTTGGAAGATATTTTTCTTCTTTATATCCACTTAGAGATGAGTTATGCTATTATTGCATAAAAATATAAAATTAGTACAATTAATATAAAAATCATATAAAATTATTTTATTTTGCATTAAATTTTAATTCAAGGAATAAAAATTAATTCAAGGATATACAATTATTATAATACATATAAAATATAAAATTATTTTGCATAAAATTTTTAATTCAAGGATTATTATTAAGCTTATTACAACTGCATAAATGAATGTCAATAAGTGATAAGGGTCTATATTAAGAAAATAAAGACAAATTGCTCTCTAGATGGATCATTTAGTTCCCAGATTGACCTTTGTAAATTTTCTGCTGGTGACGATGACAATAGGTTTCGATGTAAAAGGTGTCATGTTGATGATAAACATATAATCTGTGGTAGGATTTTTTTAGCCTATAGCATAGGTTATTATTGTTTCAAATTATTATCATTTTCCTTATGTCACGAAGAACCGAAGTATAAAATTGATGTAAAATAAATTAGCATGGCATTTTTAATCTTGTAGATTTGAAAACTGAATTTCTTATTCTCATTTTATATCTTTATTTGTTATTAATTAACTTATTAATTAATAATGTATGCAGGTAATAATTTGTTGGGAACCCACTATGAAAAAAACAAAGAAAAAATGCGAACAAAATAAAGACAAAAAAAGTACAGGACAAAGAGATAGTATAATTTGTTGAGGTTCCTTGAGAATGTACTTAAATGTATGAAAACACCCAGCACGATAGTAATAAAAAGTTTAGTGAGAGTAACACAGTGCCTGAGAAAGGAAAAATGTAAGAAGATACTAATGTATTTAAGGAAAAATAAGTAAGAAAAGGACTCGTAGTTTTAGTTTCAACATGGAAATAACTTAGAAGTTGCCAGGCCTGTGCTTACAATATGAAAATCTAAACAAACTAAAAACCAATGACTTTTATTGTACTCAACAGAAAACTGAAGTTGCAGATTAAACTCCCACTCTGAAATCTGGAAGAGAAGCCACTGGGGCCATCAGCTGTTGGAGCACTTACACGATCACTTTGACCAGTTTTTAGAGGGTAAGTGTACACCGGCATGATAGTGAGAAACGCATGGGGTCATAGTCTTAGTGGGAGCTCACTCTATCTTGGGTTCTCCCCCAGTAGTCCTACCCAGTTCTTACAGTGAAGATCCAGGAGACAACCCCCCTTGTGGCTCTGACAATGGGAAAAGAAGGATCATCACCCTAAAGTTTACCCATGGAGTGCTCCATATCAAATGCCTTGCTGCATTTTGGATGTTTGTCCCTTAAACCTCATGTTGAAATCTAATCCCCAGTGTTGGAGGTGGGGCCTAATGGGAGATGTTTGGCTCATGGGAGCAGATCCTCCATAAATAGATTAATCCCCTCCCTGGTGGAGGGGGAAGATATGAGTGAATTCTCACTCTGTTGGTTCCCATGAGAGCTGGTTGTTAAAAAGATCTTGGCACCTTCTTCTTCTCTCTGTCTTGCTGCTTTCACCATACGTTTTCTGCATAGCTAGCTATTCTATGGGATGAATTCTGCCATGAGTGGTAGCTCCCTGAAGCCCTCACCAGAAGCAATGCTGATGCCGTGCTTTTTGTAGCCTTCAGAACCATGCACCGAGTAAAGCACTTTTATTTATGAATTACCCAGCCTAATCTACTCCTTTATAGCAACACAAACAGACTAAGACAGGCCTACACTCCAAGGAAAACATTTTGTCAGACTATTTGCCACATGATTCCAATTACATGATATTCTGGAAAGACAAAGCTATAGCAAGGGTAACAAGTGATTTCCAAGGTTTGAAGGGAGGGAAGAAGGTTAAATAGATAAAACATAGGGAATTTTGGGGGTTGTGAAACTATTCTGTATGATAGTTAAGTTGTTGATCCATGACACTGTGCATTTGTGAAAATTATAGAATATTGCAGCAAGAATAATGAACCTTAGTGTGTGCAAATTTAGGCAAGTCATTTAGGAAGGATCCCGGTATGGAATGCAAACTTAGATGTAACTGTATGATAAGTTTATAAAATAACCTTACTGAAGGGATGGGGGTGGAGGGAAATGTCAACCAAAGTAACTTCAGAAATGAGCGGCTGGGCGCGGTGGTTGTAATCCCAGCACTTAGGGAAGCCGAGGCGGGCGGATCATGAGGTCAGGAGATCAAGACCGTCCTGGCTAACATGGTGAAACCCCGTCTCTACTAAAAATACAAAAAAACAAAAAAAACAAAAAAAACAAACAAAAAAAACCGCCGGGTATGGTGGCAGGCGCCTGCGGTCCCAGCTACTCGGGAGGCGGAGGCAGGAGAATGGCGGGAATGCAGGAGGCGGAGCTTGCAGTGAGCAGAGATCGCGCCCCTGCACTCCACCCTCGGCCACAGAGCAAGACTCCGTCTCAAAAAACAAGAAAATAAGTAAAAAAAGAAATGAGCAGAGTTTGTAAGACTGAAGACAAGAGACACTGCATGTAAGTAATCTGCTCCAACGAGGAAGCTGTTTCCTAAGGGGGCAGAGAGAAGAGTAATGTTACAGTTGGATACCTAAAAATAACTATCATAGCCAGGTTATCAACAGTGATAAGTCATCTTAATGCCGTGTAGCCTAGGTATGATGTGATAAAAATGGCACTTTACTTTTGTGGTATTCTTAAAACTACATACTCTTAGTCTAATCATAAGAAGAACATCAGACAAATCTAAATTAAAGGATGCTTTTTAAAATAGCTGCTCAATACTCCTCAAAATTGTGAAGGTCATCAAAATTAAGGAAAATCTGAGACACTGTGATAAGCAAGGGACCATAGAGGGCATGATAACTCAATCTACTGTGGTACCCTGGAGAAGATGCTGGAACAACAAAAAAAGGACACTTAAAAAATCTAGGCCAGGTGCACTGGCTCATGCCTGTAATCCCAGCACTTTGGGAGGCCGAAGAGGGCAGATCACCTGAGGTCAGGAGCTCGAGCCAGCCTGGCCAACATAATGAAACCCCCATCTCTACTAAAAATGCAAAATTTAGTTGGGCGTGGTGGTACATGCTGGTAATCCTAGCTACTAGGGAGGCTGAGGCAGGAGAATCGGTTGAATCCAGAAGGTGGAGGTTGCAGTGAGCTGAGACCATGCCATTGCACTCCAGCCTGAGCAGCAGTGTGAAACTCTGTCTCAAAAAAAAAAAAACAAAAAAAAACCCCCACGAAACTCTAAATTAAATATGGATTTAGTTAATTGTAATATATCAATAATGTATCAATATTAGTTCCTTAATTGTGAAAAATATACTATACCAATATAAGATGTTAACAACGGAGGAAACAGCATAGGCTACATGGGAACTCTGCACTATTTTCTCAATTTTTTCTGTAGATCTGAAACTACTTGAAGGAAAAATGTATTTAAAAAAAAAATGGAATATTGGGATGATCCCTAAAATGCCCATATTGAGAGTAATATAGACAAACCATATAGCTGATACAGGATTTTTTTAAAGGCCTGTTTTCATCCTAGATATTTATTTCAATATTCATCACATAGAGGCAACCTTTTTTATGTCTATAATGGCTTAGCAATGTGAATTCATTCTCCTAATACTGTATCTCGTCTCACAAATCATTACCAGGCTTTTGCAGTGGGTCAACTTGTATTTCAAATATTATCATCATTACCAAAAGATATAATGCATGTTTTTCTAACATACTTCATACATGATCCAACCCCTATTTATCTATTTGTCTGACCTTATAGTCTCCCTATTTTTACTACATTCTAGTCATGTAGAATTCATCTAAAACATGCCAAGGTCATTTTTTTAAAGAGTATTTCACTTATTTTCTCTTTTGCTTTGAATGCTTTTCCTACAGATTTTGCTTGGCTGGCACTTTCTCGTAAGCTAGGTTTCAGTTCAATCGTCGTTTCTTCTGAAAGGCTTTTTATCTGACCAGCTATTCAAGAGAACAACTTTAGTTATTTTAGCTGTTGTCATTATCTGCAATTATTTCATTTGTTCCATTGTAGTACATTCTGTCTGCCACTAAAATGAAAGCTACATGAATGCACGGATTGTGTTATCTGGTTTACCAATGTGTTCAATAAGTATTCGTCAAATGCATGAAGGATTTTCATTGTCTCATGATTTAAGGACATATCTGTAAACTCCAATATCATCTTTGAAAGTTCTACCACTGAAAAAACACATGCGAACAACGAAGAGGTATCTGGCCTGCCATCCACCCAGAAATCATCTCATCCTCAGAATGACTTTTTAAGATATTATCCCCATTCTACTATTCCCCATATTTCACTCTCAGAATAACATAGGAAAGACAAAAAACCCCCTCTTTTCTCAGGAGCAAAAACAGCAAAGTAATGGAGAAAAATAATCTAATAACTTCAGGCCAAAAGATGAGTTGTCTCCCAAGAATGGATATCCATAGGTCTCTGGCTTAGGTGATTTCACTAGTTTTGGTGAAAGTTCTCCTATCCTTGCCGGAAAAGGGCTCATATATAACTATCTCAGCATTCTGGGGAGCCCACAGACTTCAACATCCTTCTGAAGTCCGTCTATGTGCTCTCTCTAGGGACAGGATATTTGGACAGCAGATCTCTTCTCAGCCAAAGAGGAGGGGCCAGAGGTGCTAAACTACAAATAGAGGTTTTTTGTTTGTGTGCTTTCACTCTTTTCATGTACATAGTGCGAAGAAAACAGGATTTCTGAGCACTTCTGAGATTTAACATCTACAAATTTCCACAGAAATTACATACCTGCTCAAGAAAAGGTAAATAATGGCATTTTAGTATGTCTGGTAGATGGGTTCTGTAAAGCAAGTTTGCCCATGACTTCCATACTTATTTTCTGTGCATGTATTTCATACTTGATATAGGTGTGAAATATAATTTTCTGTTAATTAAACTTCTTACCATACTGTTGAGGCAAGAATATTTGCTCTAAATTTAAGATAGTCCCAGGAGTGAGGTCAAGATGGGGTTGGAGACAGAGAGGATATTTTTTTATTTCTAGTGGCATTCCATTTAACTAGAGGAAATCAGAAAAGATTATGCAGATTATGATGCTTTTCATACAACACAATTCTGAGTCTTAAGAATTTTATTCATTCTCAAGGCTCAGTTTTAGCTAATATAGACCAAATTAATAAAACACTTTCCTTTTCCTGGTGATACAGTTTGGCTGTGTCCCCACCCAGATCTCACTTTGAATTGTAATAATCCCCACATGTCAAGGGCAAGGCCAGGTGAAGATAATTGAATCATGGAGGCAGTTTCCCCATACTGTTCTCATGGTAGTGAGTAAGTCTCATGAGATCTGATGGTTTTATAAATGGGAGTTCCCCTGAACAAGCTCTCTTGCCTGCCACCATGATTTTGTTCCTCATTCGCCTTCCACCATGATCATGAGGCCTCCCCAGCCACGTGGAATTGTGAGTCAATTAAACCTCTTTTCTTTATAAATTACCCAGTCTTGGGTATGTCTTTACTAGCAGTGTGAGGACAGACTAATATACCTAGTATTACCTATGGATGTATACTTGCTTGAGAACCAAACATATTATTTGAAATTAAATTGTGAAAGATACCTCATGATTATACTTTTTTGTTTGTTTGTTTTTTGAGACAGGGTCTCGCCCTGTCAACCAAGCTGGAGTGCAGTGGTGTGATTATAGCTCACTGAAGCCTTAACCTCCTGGGCTCATGATCCTCCTACCTCAGTCTCATGAGTAGTTGGAACTAAAGGCACATGCCATAATTCCCGGCTATTTTTCTTTCTTTCTTTCTTTTTCGGAGATGAGTTCTCCTTAAGTTGCCTAGGCTGGTGTAAAACTCTTGGGCTCAAAAGACTTTCCTGCCTTAGCCTCCCAAAGTGCTAGGATTACAAGTGTGAGCCACTGTGACTAGCCTGACTATAGTTTTTTGAAACACAAGAAATAAATGAAGACAACTTATTTTTACTATACATTTATAACCTAATTTGGATCATTGAATATTTTTCCCATTTATATATGCATTTTTAAAAACAAGTTTGTTATACATTCTCTCTGTATTTTCCTCCTTTTTTTTTTTTAATCTACTTTAATCAGAGTTTTGTTCTGGACATGCTTCTGAAATAGCACTGGCAAAATAACTACATGACTTTAAACTGCCAAATACAACATTGAATTATCCAGGTATTGGCAAATTAATGCTGCATAACAACTTCAGAATCTCAGTGGGTTACAAAAAAAATTATTTTCAGGGCCATGTGTTGCAGGTTGACTATAGTTGGACTAATTTAGGATGGGCATAGATAAGTGGCTTTGCTGTAGGTGGCTTGTTTATTTGGATTGGATTCAAGCTGACTGTTTCTCTCATCATCCCTAGCCCAGCTGCTATCCAGAGCATATTTTTCTCATAGTGAATGATGGCATGTTTTTGTCAGAATGAGTGGCAAGAGCATAAGAGATTGAACCAAATTGTGCAAACATTTATGGCATCTTTTTGTATTGCATTTCCTAACATTCCATTGACTGAAGCAAGTAATGTCCATGAACCCTATATTTAACAGTGTTAGGAAAAGAAATTCCACTCACTGTAGGAATGTACTGTTAAGTTATGCTTCACAAGACAGGAGAAGTATAATTCCAATTCAGAGAGCGTGTGGAACGTTGCAAATAATAATCCAATCTATCACTAAGAGTCAAATCTGAGTCTTCATCTTATTGTTCTTAGTTTTCTGCACTTGACTCCTGGCATCCCACCCTCATTATTCTCTTTCTAACTCAATAACTGATCCTCTTTAGTCTCCTTTGGTGCTTTCTTCGTATCTTCCTTTCTTCTTGGATGACCTCAGAACTAAGTTCTTGGAGTTCTTTAGGTGATCTCACCCAATCTCATATTTCTAAATATAGTCAATATGATTAAAAACCTCTCCAAGTTAAATCTCTAACCTGCAAGTCTCTCTTAAACTTTGAACTTACATAGCCAATTGCCAACTCAGTATTTACCATTATAAATCCAAGGAGCATCTCAACTTCAACATAGCTGTCTTAGTCGAGGGCTGCTATTACAAAGTAGCATATCCAGGTGGCTTATAAACAACAGAAATTTATTTCTCATGGTTCTAAAGACTGAGAAGTCCACGATCAAGGTCCCAGCAGATTCAGAGTCTGATGTGGGCCCACTGTTTGATGCATAGTGGCCTTCTTCTCTGTGTGTCCTCACATAGAAAAAGGGGTAAGGGAGTTCTCAGGAGCCTCTTTTATAGGGGCACAAATGTTATTCATGAGGGCTCCACCCTCAAAATCTAATCACCTGCGAAGGCACTACCACCACCTAATACCGTCATATTGGTGGCTAGGATTTCAACATATGAACTGGGGGTTGGGGCAACAAATATTCAGTCTATAGCATTTTGCCTCTGGTCCCCCAAAGCTCATGTTATTCTCATAGGCAAAATGCATTCCTTACATCTCAACAGCCCCTAAAATCTTAACTTGTTCTATAATGAACTCTAAAGTCTAAAATCCAAGATCTCACCTGAGTATCATCTAAATTAGATATGGGTGAGATTTAAAGTACAGTTAATCCTGAGGCAAACTGCTGTTGAGCTGTGACATTGTGAAACCAGACAACTCAGGTGTTTCTAAAATGCAATCATGGCACAGGCATAGAATACTCATTTCCATTCCAAAAGAGAGAAATTAGGAAAAAGAAAGGGGTAACAGATTCCAAGTAAGTGCGAAGTACAAAGCAAACTCCATGAGATTTTAAGACTTCAGAATAATCCTCTTTGGCTCAATGCTGTGCCTTTTAGGCACACAGTGACAGAAGTCCTACCTTTCTGACCCACTGGGGTGACCCACTGCGGGAGTGGTCCCGCCTCCACAGCTTTGGACATTGTTAGGCCTGTTGAAAGAAAGGTGATGGTCTCCCCTTTTGACACCAAGGAGGCAGTCCTAATGATCTCTGAATTGCGTTTGAGGTCATTCTTCTCTGGTTTTAAAGAACAGTGCACATTTGAAGCTGAATAGCTCTACAGTTCTGTCCTGTAAAATACAAAAAGTAGGACAGTCTTCCTTTACTCCTTTTTGTGTCCTTTTTCTTCAGGTCAAAACTAGAGCAGTTTTCCTGCTCTGGTGGCTGAGTAAGTCCGTGGTTCACACCTATATGAATCTCCTTATCTTGGCCACACCCTTAACATTCTTCCACGAAAACATCTCTTTTTCTTTCCATACGAATAAGCTGAGAAATGGTCACATCTTTAAGTTCTGCTTCCTTATTGCTTAATAGTTCCATCTTTAAACCATTTATCCTTCTTTCAGCTTAGCAAAAGCAGTCAAGGACAGTTAAGCCTCCAAAACTTTGCTTAGAAATAACTTCTGCCAAATAGCTTCTACAAAACACTAGAACAAAAACAGAATTCAGCAAAGCTCTTTGCCACTTTATAACAAAGATTTTATTTTATCTATTGTCAACTAACTTGCTCATTTCCATTTGAGACCTCATCAGAATGGCCTTTACTGTCCCATATTTCTTCTAACATTCTGATGATTTAAAGCCTACTCCAAGTCTGAGTGCCAGAAAACCAGGAGCAAAATCTCCAAAGGCAGAAGAAGATGAATGTCCCAACTCAAGCAGACAGCAAACTTGCTGTTCTTCCACGTTTTGTTCTATTCAGGCCCTCAACAGGTTGGTTGATGTCCATCAGCATTGGTGAGGGCAATCTTCCACATTTACTCTACAGATTCAATAATGATTTCTTCTGAAAATATTCTCCCAGACACACCCTGAAATAATATTTTGCCATATGTTGGGTCATCCTGTAGTATAGTCAAATTCACACCTAAAATTAATCATCACAGTCTTACCCTTTATCAACTTGGCATTCATAAACATGTTCGTAAATACTAAATACCTAAATAAAGACAATCACAAGGTCCTAATTCCAGCTAACATGATACAGCTATCCTGCACATTGGTCCCTTTTCCAGTAGAGAAGATAAAGTCGGTGAGTGATGTTTTATCTTCTCCTGGTAACCCATTCTTAAATACTATTATGTAAAATTAATAATAACAAAATAGTGATATAAAGTCAGTACATTTTGTATTATATAATTGAAAAATAAGAGGAAAGAAAACAAAGATATTGGCTTAATATATGAATGTGTATATATATATATACACACACACAGAGAGAGAGATGTATTTGTGTGTATATATGTGTACATATCAAATGCATGTATGTGTGTATATATATCAAAATAAGAAGAAAACACTCATGGCAGTTTGAGTCCTTGTTTCCGTAACTAGTCATATGATTATAGCTGGTATTTATAACTATCTTCTTCTACTATTCATTCTGTATTTCCTTTGCTTTCAGCAAGCATCTTAGCTAATTGTGATTCTTTACCTGGTAGTGTGACTAAAACCTTCATTCCTGAAGAGTCTCACCTATTAGTAGTCCTGTTTGAATTGGGTTGTAGTTTTCCATTGGCCTTAATCACAGGACATGGTAACACTGAGAGACACTTTAATGGATCTCCTGTATTCTAGACGTATCCTCTTTGCCTCCATTTTGGAGTAGTAGTTCAATTTCCCCTTGGTAGTCAGGACTAATCACCCCAGCTAACACCATAACTCCCTTCTTTCCTGTTGATTCAATGAGATGGGGAGCCTAAGGTGGACAGGTACTAATCTTAAAAATCCCAGTTCTGTGAAATCGTTGTGTCTCCTGGTAGAAACATTCTTCCTTCTTGAACAAGACCCCTAGGCCAGCAGAGCAGAATGTCATGGGAACAGGAAGTAAGCATTTTGTTAGTGAATTTCCAAGGGTGATAATAAGTGGTGTGGTGCTACTCCTGTTCCCACCTCTTGATTTCCAGACTTATGAATCCTGGCTATGAAAGAAACAATACCATATAATTAGAGGCTAATTTAGAGCATATACAGACTTCTGAAAAACCATGCCCCAGCCCTGCAAGGTTTTGACACTCACTTGCACTGTAACTGAACCTTCTAAAGGCCATTTTATTGCTCTGTCAAGCAAGCTGCTTCAGAATGGTGGTGATCATGGTAAGACCAGTGAATTCATGAACGTGGCCTCCTTACCACATTTCTTTTGCTGTGACGTAATTTCATTGATTAGAAGCAATGCTGTGAGGAATACCGTGGCAGTGTATAAGGCAATCTGTAGATCCACGTATGGTAGCTTTGGCAGAAACACTGCACTCGGGGAAGAAAAATCCAGAGTAAGTGTGCATTCCAATAAGGACGAAATACTACCCCTTCCATGATGGAAATAATTCAATGTAATCGACCTGCCACCAGTATCTGGCTGATCACATTGGGGAATAATGCCATATAGAGGGCTCAGTGCCAGTCTGTGCTGCTGGCATGTTGAGCATTCAGCAGAGGCCATAGACAGGTGAGCCTTGGTGAGTGAAAGTCCATGTTGCTGAGCCCATGCTTAACCTTTTCCCTATCACCATGACCACTTTATTCATAAGCCAATTGGGTGATAACAGGAGTGGTTGGGGAAAGAGGCTGACTGGTATCCACAGAATGGGTTACTCTGTCCACTTGATTTCAAAACCCCCTCCTCTGCTGAGGTCACCTTCTGGTGAGCATTCATGTGGGACACACATATTTTAACAATTTTTTTTTCCATTCAGAGAGGTATATTCATATACCTCTTCCCCCTGTTTCTTTGTCAGCAGCTTTCCAATTATGTTTCTTCAAATTCCCTGACTATGCAGTCAAACCATTGGCTACAGCCCATGAACTGGCATAGAATAACTTTTTCTCATTTCTCCTTTGTGGCAAAGTGTGTGCAACCAGGTACACTGTTCAAAGATCTACCCACTGGGAGGATTTTCCATCACGACTGTCCTTCAGGGATGTCCCTGAGAGGGGCTGTTGTGATGCAGTTGCCCACTTTTGGGGGGAATCTGCGGAGTCACTAACCTGGCTAAATTTATGATAATCCTCTGTCATTCTCCCAGATCCATTTGTCTTCTGCATGGGCCAAATAGGAGAGTTGAATGGAGATATGGTGTGAATTGCTATCCTGCATCTTTTCTTAACAGCGGCGCTAATAATCTCTGCAATTCCTCAATGACTGTTATATTATTGGTGATTTACTATGTTCATGGGTAGAGGCCATTCTAGTGTTTTCACTTGGCTTTTCCCATCTTAATCGCCCTAACTACACAGATCAGAGAGCAAATGTGGGGATTCTCACAGCTGCTATGTATGTCTATTTCAGTTATGCATTCTGGAACTGGGAATGCATAATTGCATACCCACAGGATGGGTTTAGGGACACACTCGACCCACTATGAGATGGACCTGAACTAAAACCTTATTTATCACCTGACCTTCATAAGCTCCTACTCTGAATGGTGAGCCATAATGATGTTTTTAGTATTATTTCAGAGCTAGTGTCCAGTAGTCCTCCCTAAATTGGATTATTTTATTTTCCCTAATGCACTGGCCAAGGTCTTTCTGGGGAAGACTGGGAGAAAGATTTACAGCATAAATTTTTGGTAGTCTGTTGGAGTATTTCCTCAAGAGGAACTGGACTCCTCCTTACTTCAGGGGGGTTCTGGGCCTATAAATTGGCTCAAGTCTCAGAATTGATTGAAAGATGGTGACTAACTTTATAATTTGAGATACACTTTTGTTTACTTGACTTGGAATTTTTCTGTTTATGCATATCAAATAAGACTTTAGCAGACTTTTATTTCATAATTATACATATTCCAAAACATCCTGTAGTCAATTTTTTAAAATTATTTTTTATTATACTTTAAGTTCTGGGATACATTTGCAGAACGTGCAGGCTTGTTACATAGGTATACATGTGCCATGGTGGTTTGCTGCACCCATCAACCTGTCATCTACATTAGGTATTTCTCCTAATGCTATCCCTCCCCTAGTCCCCCACCCCCCAATAGGCCTCAGTGTGTGATGTTCCCTCCATGTGTTTTCATTGTTCAACTCCTATGTATGAGTGAGAACATGAGGTGTTTGGTTTTCTGTTCCTGTGTTAGTTTGCTGAGAATGATGGTTTCCAGCTTCACCCATGTCCCTGCAAAGGACATAAACTTATTCTTTTTTATGGCCACATAGTATTCCATGGTATATATGTGCCACATTTTCTTTATCCAGTCTATCATTGATGGGCATTTGGGTTGGTCCCAAGTCTTTGCTATTGTGAATAGTGCTGCAATAAACATACGTGTGCATGTGTCTTTGTAGTAGAATGATCTATGATCCTTTGGGTTTTTACCCAGTAATGGAATTACTGGGTCACATCTGGTTCTAGATCTTTGAGGAATCATCACACTGTCTTCCACAATGGTTGAACTAATTTACACTCCCACCAACAGTGTAAAAGTGTTCCTGTTTCTCCACATCCTCTCCAGAATCTGTTGTTTCCTGACTTTCTAATGATTGCTATTCTAACTGGTGTGAGATGGTATCTCATTGTGGTTTTGATTTGCATTTCTCTAATGACCAATCATGATGAGCTTTTTTTCATATGTTTGTTGGCTGCATAAATATCTTCTTTTGAGAAGTGTCTGTTCATATCCTTCACCCACTTTTTGATGGGGTCTTTTTTTTTCTTTACATTTGTTTAAGTTCCTTGTAGATTCTGAATATTAGCCCTATGTCAGAAGGATAGATTGCAAAAATTTTCTGTCATTCTATAGGTTGCCTGTTCACTCTGATGATAGTTTCTTTTGCTGTGCAGAAGTTTTCTAATTAGATCCCATTTGTCAATTTTGGCTTTTGTTGCAATTGCTTTTGGTGTTTTAGTCATGAAGTATTTGCCCATGCCTATGTCCTGAATGGTATTGCCTAGATTTTCTTCTAGGGTTTTTACACTTTTAGGTCTTACATTTAAGTCTTTAATCCATCTTGAGTTAATTTTTGTATAAAATGTAAGGAAGGAATCCAATTTCAGTTTTCTGCATATGGCTAGCCAGTTTTCCCAACACTGTTTATTAAGTAGGGAATCCTTTCCCCATTGCTTGTTTTTGTCAGGTTTGTCAAAGATCAGATGGTTGTAGATATGTGGGGTTATTTCTGAGGCCTCTGTTCTGTCCCATTGGTTTATATATATGTTTTGGTACCAGTACCATGCTGTTTTGGTTACTGTAGCCTTGTAGTATAGTTTGAAGTCAGGTAGTGTGATGCCTCCAGCTTTGTTCTTTTTGCTTAGGATTGTCTTGGCTATATGGGCTCATTTTTGGTTCCATATGAAATTTAAAGTAGTTTTTTTTCTAATTCTGTGAGGAAAGTCAATGGTAGCTTGATGGAAATAGCATTGAATCTATAAATTACTTTGTGCAGTTTGGCCATTTTCAAGATATTGATTCTTCCTATCCGGGAGCATGGAATTTTTTTCCATTTGTTTGTGTCCTCTTTTATTTCCTTGAGCAGTGGTTTGTAGTTCTCCTTGAAGAAGTCCTTCACATCCCTTGTAAGTTGTATTCCTAGGTATTTTATTCTGTTTGTAATTATTTATATTATTAAACTTATTTGTAGTAAATAAGTTCAAGTTCTCTTTGAACTTACTTATTTCTGCCTTAGTTTTGCTATTTACCCAGTTGTCATTCAGGAGCAGTTTTGTTCAATTGTGAGTGGGAGTTCACTCATTATTTGGCTCTCTGTTTATCTGTTATTGGTACATAGTAATGCTTGTGATTTTTGCACATCGATTTTGTATCCTGAGACTTTGCTGAATTTGCTTATCAGCTTAAGGAGATTTTGGACTGAGATGATGGGGTTGTCTAAATATACAATCATGTCATCTGCAGAGACAATTTGACTTCCTCTCTTCCTATCTGAATATGCTTTATTTCTTTCTCTTGCCTGATTGCTGTGTCCAGAACTTCCAATTCTATGTTGAATTGGAGTGGTGAGATAAGGCATCCTTGCCTTGTGCCAGTTTTCAAAGGGAATTCTTCCAGCTTTTGCCCATTCAGTATGATACTGGCTGTGGGTTTGTCATAAGTAGTTCTTATTATTTTGAGAAACATTCATTCAGTGCCTAGTTTATTGAGTGTTTTTAGCAATGAAGGGGTGTTGATTTTATTGAAGGCCTTTTTTGGATCTATTGAGATAATTCTGTGTTTTTTGTCATTGGTTCTGGTTATGTGATGGATTACGTTTATTGATTCACGTATGTTGAACCAGCTTTGCATCCCAGGGATGAAGCCAACTTGATCTTGATGGGTAAACTTTTTGATGTGCTGTTGGATTCAGTTTGCCTATTATTTATTGAGGATTTTCTTATCAATATTCATCAGAGATATTGGTGTGAAATTATCTTTTTTTTGTTGTGTCTCTGCCAGGTTTTGGTAACAGGATGATGCTGGCCTCATAAAATGAGTTAGGGAGGAGTCCCTCTTTTTCTATTGTTTGGAATAGCTTCCGAAGGAATGGTACCAACTCCTCTTTCTATCTCTGGTCTAATTTGGCTGTGAATCCATCTGGTCCTGGGCTTTTGTTGTTTGGTAGGCTATTAGTTACTGCCTCAATTTCAGAACTTGCTATTGGTCTATTTGGGGATTCGACTTCTTCCTGGTTTAGCCTTGGGAGGGTGTATGTGTTCCTGAATTTATCCATTTCCTCTATATTTTTTAGTTTATATCCATAGAGTTGTTTGTAGTATTCTCTGATGGTAGTTTGCATTTCTGTGGGATCAGTGGTGATATCCCCTTTATCATTTTTTATTGTGTGTATTTGATTTTTCTCTCTTTTGTTCTCTATTAGTCTGGCTAGTGGTCTATTTTGTTAATCTTTTCAAAAAAGCAGCTCCTGGATTCATTGATTTTTTGAAGGGATTTTTGTGTCTCTAGCTCCTTCAGTTCTGCTCTGATCTTAGTTATTTCATATCTTCTGCTAGCATTTGAATTTGTTTGCTCTTGCTTCTCTAGTTCTTTTAATTGTGATGTTAGGATGTGGATTTTAGATCTTTCCTGCTTTCTCGTGTGGGCATTTAGTGCTATAAATTTCCCTCTAAACACTGGTTTAGCTATGTCCCAGAGATTCTGGTACATTTTGTCTTTGTTCTCATTGGATTCAAATAATTTATTTATTTCTGCCTTAGTTTTGTTATTTACTCAGTTGTCATTCAAGAGCAGATTGTTCAGTTTCCATATAGTTATGTGGTTTTGAGTGAATTTCTTGATTCTGAGTGCTAATTTGATTGTACTGTGGTCTGAGAGACTGGTATGATTTATATTCTTTGGCATTTGCTGAGGAGTGTTTTCCTCCCAATTATGTGTTCAATTTCAGAGTAAGTGCTATGTGGTGCTGAGAAAAATGTATATTCTGTTGATTTGGGGTGGAGAGTTCTGTAGATGTCTACTTGGTCCAGAGCTGAATTCAAGTCCTGAATATTCTTGTTTATTTTCTGTCTCATTGATCTGTCTAATATTGACAATGGGGTGTTAAAAGTCTCCCACTATTATTTTGTGGGAGTCTGAGTCTCTTTGTAGGTCTCTAAGAACTTGTGTTATTAATCTGGGTGCTCCTGTATTCAAAGCATATATATTTAGGATAGTTAGCTCTTTTTGTTTCAGTGATCCCTTTACCATTATGTAATGCTCTTCTTTGTCTTTTTTGATCTTTGTTGATTTAAAGTCTGTTTTATCAGAGAATAGGATTGCAACCCATGCCTTTTTTTTTCTTTCCATTTGCTTGTTAAATATTCTTCCATCCCTTTATTTTGAGCCTATGTTTGTCTTTGCATGTGAGATGGGTCTCCTAAATACAGCACATTGATGGTTCTTGACTATCCAATTCTCCAGTCTGTGTCTTTTAATTGGGGAATTTAGCCCATTTACATTTAAAGTTAATATTGTTATATGTGAATTTGATCCTGTCATTATGATGCTAGCTGGTTATTTTGCACATTAGTTGATGCAGTTTCTTCATAGTGTTGATGGTCTTTACATTTCGGTATGTTTTGCAGTGGCTGGTACCGGTTTTCCTTTTCCCTATTTAGTGCTTCCTTCAGGAACTTTGTAAGGCAGGCCCAGTGGTGACAAAATCCGTCAGCATTTGCTAGCCTGGAAATGATTTTATTTCTCCTTCACTTATGAAGCTTAGTTTGGCTGGAACTGAAATTCTGGGTTGAAAACTCTTTTGTTTAAGAAAGTTGAATATTGGCCCTCACTCTCTTCTGGCTTGTCAGGTTTCTGCAGAGAGATCTGCTGTTAGTTTGATGGACTTCCCTTTGTGGGTAACCTGACCTTTCTCTCTGGCTGTCCTTAACATTTTTTCCTTTTTTTCAACCTTGGTGAATCTGACGATTATGTGTCTTGGGGTTGCTCTTCTCAAGGAATATCTTTGTGGTGTTCTCTGTATTTCCTGAATTTGAATGTTGGCCTGCCTTGCTAGGTTGGGGAAGTTCTCCGGGATAATATCCTGAAGTGTGTTTTCCACCTTGGTTTTATTCTCCTTGTCACTTTCAGGTACACCAATCAGACATAGATTTGGTCTTTTCATATAGTCCCCTGTTTTTTGGAGGCTTTGTTCATTCCTTTTCATTCTTTTTTCTCTAATCTTGTCTTCATGCTTTATTTCATTAAGTTGATCTTCAATCTCTGATATCTTTTCTTCTGCTTGATTGATTCAGCTTGTATACTTGTATATGCTTCACAAAGTTCTTGTGCTGTGTTTTTCGGCTCCATCAGGTCATTTATGTTCTTCTCTAAACTGGCTATTCTAGTTGGCAGTTCTTCTAACCTTTTATCAAGGTTCTTAGCTTCCTTGCATTGGGTTAGAACATGCTCCTTTAGCATGTAGAAGTTTGTTATTACCCACCTTCTGGAGCCTACTTCTGTCAATTCATCAATCTCATTCTCTGTCCAGTTTTTTCCCTTGCAGGTGAGGAGTTGTGATCCTTTGCAGAAGAAGGGGCATTCTTTTTTTGGAACGTTCAGCATTTTTGTGCTATGTTTTTCCTCATCTTCATGGATTTATCTACCTTTGATCTTTGATGTTGTTAACATTCAGATGAGGTTTTTTGTGTAGGCATCCTTTTTGTTGATGTTGATGTTATTGCTTTCTGTTTCTTAGTTTTGCTTTTAACAGTCAGGCCTCTCTGCTGCAAGTCTGCTGGAGTTTGCTGGAGGTCCACTCCAGACCCTATTTGCCTGGGTATCACCAGTGGAGGCTGCAGAACAGCAAAGATTGCTGACAGCTCCTTCCTCTGGAAACTTCATCTCAGAGGGGCAACTGCCGGATGCCAGCCAGAGCTCTCCTGTATGAGGTGTTTGTTGAACCCTGCTGGGAGGTGTCTCCCAGTCAGGAGGCATGGGGGTCAGGGACCTGCTTGAGGAAGCAGTCTGACCCTTAGAAGAGCTTGAGTACTGTGCTGGGAGATCTGCTGCTCTCTTCAGAGCTGACAGACAGGAATATTTAAGTCTGTTGAAGCTGGGCCCACAGCCACCCCTTTCCCCAGGTGCTTTGTCCCAGGGAGATGGAAGTTTTATCTATAAGCCCCTGACTGGGGCTGCTGTCTTTCTTTCAGAGATGTCCTGGCCAGACAGGAGGAATCTAGGGAGGCAGTCTGGATACAGTGACTTTGTCATGCTCTGGTGTGCTCCACCTAGTTTGAACTTCCTGGCGGCTTTGTTTACATTGTGAGGGGAAAGCCGCCTACTCAAGCCTCAGCAAGGGCCAATGCCCCTCCCCTAACCAAGCTTGAGGTACCACATCAACTTCAGACTGCAGTGCTGGCAGTGAGAATTTCAAGTCAGTGGATCTTAGCTTGCTAGGTTCCATGGGAGGGGGATCCACTAAGCAAGACCACTTGGCTCCCTGGCTTCAACCCCCTTTCCAGGACAGTGAATGGTTCTGCCTCTCTAGTGTTCCAGGTGCCACTGGGGTATGAAAGGAAAAACTCCTGCAGCTAACTCAGTGTCTGCCCAAACGGCCGCGCAATTTTGTGCTTGAAACCCAGGGCCCTGGTGGTGTAGGCACCCGAGGGAATCTCTTGGTCTGTGGATTGCAAAGACCATGGGAAAAGCATAGTATCTAGGCTGGATAACACTGTCCCTCTCATGGCACAGTCCCTCAAGGCTTCCCTTGGCTAGGGGAGGAAGTTCCTTGACCCCTTGTGCTTTCTGGGTGAGGTGATGCCCCACCATGCTCTGCTTGCCCTCTGTGGGCTACACCCACTTTCTAAGAAGTCCCAGTGAGATGAACCGGGTACCTCAGTTGGGAATGCAGAAACCACCCACCTTCTGCGTTGGTCTTGCTGTCAGCTGCAGACCAGAGCTGTTCCTATTCGGCCATCTTGCCAGCCCTTGGTACGTGATTAATATACACAATTTTTATTTGTCAATTAAAAAATACATATGTTTTAATAAAAGAATAGTCTTACTATTTCACTTCTAAGTACATCATGATTAAACTAGCTAATTCCATAGGTCTGGGCAAGTCAGACTATCCTGATTTCTGCTTTCATCCTGCTGCTCATTACAGCAACCAAGCCTGGCTTGCCTTTGGTGGTTGAGTTCTACCACTTAGTCTCTGACACCCCAGGAACCAGTTACTCCTGTTGCATTTAGATTTTCCAGTTCAGTGACTGCAGTTCCCACTATGAAGTGTGACATGCAGAAAGAGTGAACTCAGAGTTCTTCAAAGATCCTGGGGTGTCTCTCACCAATTTATTTCTCATAGAGTGGTGGAAGGTATATCTTCTGTACCCTCCCAGTGTGGGTGGGTAGTTATCAAATTGTAAATTCATTCTAATATTCTAACCTCCTAAGCCTTGAATCTCTTTCTCTACACCAAACCAAGGTATACCCAGCATTTCCAATTTGCTCACAGTGGACCATCCTTTGGTTCCTGTTCTAGCCAGGCAACCAAACTGTAGAACCCTTTCTATCCCCAGATGCTACAACATTAAATGCAGAATTTCTGCTAAATGAGCACATATCAATAAATATGGCCTGATCCTACTTTATCTTCCTGCCACCATTACCCCCTACTGTTAGTATCATAACCACACACATTCTCTGGATTCTGTCTTATAAATTAGAAAGCTCAAGAAGTGCTTTGTGAGTGTAGCTTACATCCTCATGGGTCATATTTTACACCTCACTTTTAGAAGTCTACTGAAACTTGAGTCCAGTTATAGGTCTGGAAGCAAAGATGAGTGATGAGGGGTGTCCTGAGGAAAATCAGCTTCAAATTACATGGCAACTGCCTTAGGGGAGTCCATTACTGTTTTCATTGCTCAAGGAAGGCAGGGTCAGTCCCCTTGGATGGATACAAAGGCCCAGACTATTGTGACTACAGACAGAGGCAGATACCACTGAGGGTTGAGAGACTGATACCCATGGGAGTAGTGATGTCATTGCCACTGGGGGTGGGGAGACCAATATCTCTGGGGGTGGTGTTGCTATTGTCACCAGAGGTGAAGAGACCATTGCCACTAGGATTTAGAAGGCCACTTCCATTGGGGATGAGAAATCTTCTTCCATTGCTATGGAAGACTTAACCAGAATTTAGGGGTGGATGTATCTAGTTTCATCAAGATCTTTCCACACATCCCCGCTGCAACATATATAGGATCCCCTTTTTTTTCCAGTCAATACCCTCACCCTAAGAGTAGACATCATTCAAAGGTGAGAGTTCAACTTGCACTGTAATTTAACCAGTTGCAGGAGAGGTTTTGTGTTTAATTTTTAGCAATTTCAGCCTGCCCTTCTGCTACAGGAAATAAGGGACCCCTTCAGGACACACACAGATGCTCTTAGGTTATTTATTTGGTACTTGAGCTAGGAATCTGAATCCTGGAGCTAATTCTTTTCTTTACCAATTCATCCACTGATGTTATCAAGTGAGACTGGGTATGTTCAGGGTGGTAGGGCCATAGACATATCCAGTGACATTAGAAGCAACCAACAAACATAATTATATTCATTAGTTTTCCAAAAATGTTGGAAAGTATCATTTACAGAGTCACTTAGCTCCTTGTTTCTTATACATGGTTGATTAGAATTATACAATACAGATATGTTGCATATTTTTTATAAACAGTTCATGCCATGGACTATCAGTGTTCTTTTTATTAACAAAAGAGAGTCATCATTGTCTTTAATCAGATTAGGGAATCAGTTCTAGATACCCCAGGAACAATTCAGAAAACTCACCCTTAAAATTTTGTTTTCCTAGAACTACTCTAAACACTAAAATCTATATTAGCCAGGGTTCTCCAAAGAAGTTAAGAAGGCTGAGAAGTCTCATAATCTGCTGTCTGCAAGCTGGAAGCCCCGGGATGCCAAAGTGCTACTTTGGATAGTTTCAGCTTAAATCTGGTGACCTGGGAACCATGGAAACCAGTAGTGTAATTCACAGTTCAAGTGCCAAGTCCTGAGAACTGAGGTGTCAATGATTAAGTTCTGGTCCAAATTGAAGGTTCAAGAACCAGAAGCCCTGATGTCCAAGGGCAGGAAAATATTAATGTTCTAGCCCAAGCAGAGAGCATATTTGCCCTTCTTCTGCCTTTTGCTCTATCGAGTCTTTCAGCAGATTGGATGATGTCCATTCAAATTGGGGAGATCTTTGCTCAGATCTTTACTCAGTCTGTAGATTCAAATGTTAATCTCTTCCAGAAGTCCCCTCACAGATGTACCATCTTTCTGAGTATTCCTTAGCCCTGTCAAATTGACACCTAAAATTAACCATCACAATATCCAATACTGAACTTATGATTTCAAAATCCCCACTGACTTGCATCACCTCAACATTTTTCCCTTCATGGAAAGGCATTGATCTGTTCTTTTGACTTCTCAGGTCAAAAATGTTAGATAACATTTTTTTTTTTCCTTTATAACAAAAGTCACTGTTTCCATCCTGACTACCAGAGTCTGCTATTACTAGAGCAATCAAGTTGGTCAGATAATATCAGTTCTCTGTTTTAAAGACTCATAGCTTACTATCTCACATGGCTTGAGAAAATCCAAAGCCCTAGGAATAGCCTGTTGTTACTTATCTCTTGTAAGTCTCCAGCTCACTAGCTTTGCTCCAACCACACTGACCTCTTTGCTTTCTCTATAAAATGTCAGACATGATCTTTCCTTAAGACTCTTGTACTTGCTAATCAATATACCTCTAGCATTCTTTCCCCCAAATAACCACATGGTTCATTCCAGTACTTCCTTAAGTTATTCTTAAATGTGAAATTTCCAGTGTCACCTTCTCTAACCACTGTATAAAAAAGAAGACTCCCATCCCAGACACACCCATACACTCACAGACACCCCTCTCTGGTACTCACTTTCTTTTCATCTATCTCTAAATTAAATAAGTGAAACTACTTATCTGTCTATCTATCTAATCTATTCATCATGATAATTTTATTATTTTTCTGCCTTACCCTGCTAAGTAGAGCTCTCTATAGTTGGAGGAGTTTTCCTAGTTAGGTTTATTGTTGTTTGTCCCATAACTAGAATAGTACCGGGGGCATTACATGTTTTCCTTCATAGGAGGTAAGTCATTCTTTTAGCACAATTGTAGAAAATTGCTGAGTTTCAGTCTATACCTTAATTCTGAAATTTAGCAGTCTAAACTTGTGATTTATTTCTCTAAGCTGGTTAGACCGGTTAATTTCAGTCCCATCACGCCATAGGTCTTGTGTTCATTGTGTTGTGCATATTCTCCTCTAGTAGTGGCAACTCCATCCCAAAAACTTGGCTTTCACAGTGCATTATAGATAATTTTATTAATGGTTTCACCTTGCAAACTATAGGCTGCCAGATCCAATTATCTTAATATGAACCAGGCTTTACTTTTCATTCTCACCTGGGCCAGTGACCAATACCAGGTTTTAGGTCGCTTGCCTGTAACACACTCTAACATAATGTTTTCAAATTCGTGTTTGAGAGGCAAACAAGATTAACCAACTCTGAGTAATTGAAATAGAAAAAAAATGTACTTAAAAACATGATATTTCTCCAACAATGTTTGGGGATTTATGAAGCAAGGTTCACGAAAAGGGCAGGAAATAATGGAGACTAAGAGGTTGGAACTACAACCAAAATCATGCTTTGGGTCCACACAACGGTAAGTTTCCCAAATACACAATGAGTTTCAAATTCAGAGCGAGCATGAGAAAAAGTGTGAAATATTTACTATTCCAATTGTTTTTTTTCCTCTTCCACCTTCTTCCTAATCAATCAGATTTTCGTATTACAAAGTTAACTTTAGAGTTACTTTTTATTTGTTTATATTTAGCAACGTTGAGTGAGTTATTTAAATTCTTTAAATTTCCTTAGGAGTTAATACAATATCAATAATAGACCAATATTTTGGGAATTATATTAGCAAGTCTAATTTCTTGGTGTCTGGAGATATCTCACAGCCTACATGAAAGATAAGAAATCCTCTGAAACTTATACTACAGATTAGTAACTTTTCTATTCATTTTGCTTATTTTCCATTGCATTTCTCCCTTTGAGACATTAATACACCATGCAAAATAAAGTTTATATGTTTCAGAAGTAAAATAGCAAGTTAACATAATTTTTTCCTTAAACACTCCAATGTCTTTGTTTTCATCATGATATATATTACTCAGTGTTTCTCTTCAATTAAGAAAATACAATGCAAGTCTGATCTGATCTATCTTAAACTTCATAATGGGGCTGACATTTTGCAGTGACACTAGCATTGTGTTTCTGGGTCAAAGTTAAATACTACTAACATTTCTTTTATTTATGAAGGAAAGAAAAGACAGCATTGCCATATGCTTTAATCATTTGCGTGAGTTGCTTAACAACAAATTGAAAGGCCTTCAGGCTCAAGCAATGTTTGCTGCTGAGCATTCAATTGCAATTGCATGCTTCCTAACTGAGCTGAAAACAGCCTACAACTAAATTTCCATTTCAATTTCCTAAGCTTGACAACTCAGAGTTACATTTGGAGTAATTCTATAGCAGGGCAAAGGAGATGGATATTCTAGAAATACTAATAATTTGGCTTGAAAGTCAAGTTGAAATTTACTTAATGATATTTGAGGAACATATTTTACCTAGACATAGGTGAGACATAAATAACGTGATGTGTAGTATAACTAAAACGTTGAGTATTAACATTTTCCTCATTCTTTCTGTGTATCATCACTACAGTTTACATGTGTTTTACCATTTTACCTAAGCAGGTTGTATATGCAGCCCTGAGCTTTATCGTTTAAAAATATTTGGTATGAAGTTATTTCTCAAGTGGAATTTTTCATCTCTCTCTCAAACCTAGTCCCACTTTGTCTAAGCTTTTCTATCTTCCTCTGCATGTGAAGAGGAATTTCTAATTGGATACAGGCACAAACAATTGTGTATAGGGTTGTTTTATATTAAAATTAAGATGTTTTTTTCTGTTTCATCTCTTATAAATCTTCTTTTTGTGTTTTATCTCCATGCCAATTTTACATGGCTGTGTGTGTGGACTCAGAGTGCCTCTTGAGGACCAGCTATCTTTTTTCTCTCTGCTGCATACCTAAGCATTCAGTTCCAAATATTTAAATTGACATGGGGAAGTAATAAATAAATAAATAAATAAATAAATAAATAAATCTTTCTTAGAACTTAAATTTAAGTCATGTGTTTTAATTCTACATTTTACCATGAATTGAATAAATAAATATTTAAATGCATTCATGAACTAATGGATAAAGAAAAGTGCATATATTAATTAATGCATTGATTTGATTCAACTAGGACAATATAAAGACCTGATTTGTTTGTATTTAGTTAGCAAGCCATTATTCCAGCATTATAGATTGTTATAGCAATAGCCCTCAATTTAATCATGGCTGTCTGTATCCATGCTCTTGAGAAGACTAAAATTATACTTGGCTTGGTCATGTGACTTGCTTTGGACAGCAAGCCCTGGGATAATAGGTATATGTGACACACGGAGGGACTTCAATGTGCTTCTGCTTTGGAATATACTTTACTTTGTTGTTTCTGTGACAACTGTGATCACCGCCATGCAAATGAGTCCCAGGGTAGCCTGATGGTCATAGCCACAGATGATAGGAAGCACTGACCCCCAGACCTGTGGGTTAGTTCATTCTAGACAAATCAGCCCATCCTTACCGGTGGAAAAACCACTTAACTGATTCAAACCCATACTGATAATGTGCAGAATTGATTCTTGTCTTCAGGCATTGAGGTTTGGGACAGATTATTTCACAGCAAAAGCAAACAATGACATCCAACTGTAAACTGTTTGTTACCACAATACTACAATGTCAGTTGAGTGTAAGGATTGCTATTTGATATTATTTATTATATAGCATCTAATCATTCTAGATGTTAGTGTCCTTATATTTTTTATAGTGCTGCTTTTAGGGAAATTCTGGAAAAATTTCCCAAATCAATGCCATAAATGAGACATTCTTGTATGAGATATGTGTTTGCTATGGTCTCAGGGATTCTGTTGCTTCTAGTGAACCAATCAGTTAACTCACAAGAAAGAACAAAACAAATTAAAATTAGTGAACACTCTACATTTTATATAGAATATCAGCAGGATGTTGTTTTGTGCCAGTGTGTCTATGATTGTGATGAATTAGTAAAACTTATTTATGTAATAGATCCAAAACTTGAATTTACTATTGTATGTCTCTGTTAATTCTGTATGTTAGAAAGCAGCAATGATCAGTAGTTGATCTAAGGTATATCAACTTTTTTCCTTGACTTTTTGCCACTTAACTTTCATAATATTAGTCAAGATGGAAAGGCAACTTGAACAATTTCTTGTAATGAAAGTGCCATCATTTATAGAACTATCTCTTAGGCATTCACAACTACCTGAAGTAGTCATCTCTAGAATAACTCCCTCACGGTCTGTCACTCTCTAACACAGTGAAATAAAATAAGGCCAGATAAAAATTCACTCGTGTGAAGAAATATTTCCTTAGGGAATTGTTGCAACTGTGATTTTTTTGAAAAATTGAATAGCATTAATCTTAACTAGAAACAAATGTAGTATTTAAAAAGAAATTCTCAATTGGACATGCTAAATAAATTCCAAAGTTTGGAAACTTGTTCCCAGTCCATCAATCACCTTCCTTGAGTGCCTGCTTTGCAGGGAGCATCACACAAATTCGGTGAACATCTATCACACAATTTCATGATAATGAATGTTAAAACTTAACTGTTTCCCATAGTGATTTTGAAGTATCTTTCATTTGTTCTAATCTGTCTATACTGTTCACATTCCATTTTATCCTCCTGGAACTTCTGCTTCTGATTCTAAATCGCCGAAAGTGAAACTAAACATTTCTTCAAAAGAATGGTAGCTCAGTTACAGATATATTTAGCCAATTCTTTTAAGTCCTGTTTTAGCAACATGTCAAATCATTTAAAATGGGAAAAAGGATAGATTGGGCTTATGAGGATGAAAACAATCTGGAAGATACCAGGATGGTCGAAATTCTTTAAAATCCATTGAATGGAAGTGAAATGACACTAATTATGAATATTCCATGTAACACAGAAAGTTAATTTTCTTTTTATCTTATGGACATTTATTACCCACTTATTTCTTGAGCATCTATGAATTTTTTCCATTAATTACAAATAAGACATGACAAGATCACTATTTTACATCCACCCCTTCATACAGTGCTCCCAACTCTATCACAGCAAAACTCAAAGGTTTACCTCTTGATTTAGGGTAATGCCTCATCATCAGCATCAGGATTATGAACTTGATTAAAATGCTAACATTTAAAAATTTTAACCTTATTAAAATTTTACTACTTTTAAAAACCATCAATAATTTTGAATATATATTTGATAAAATAAAAAATAAAATTATTTTTAATATGAAATAGAAAAGAGAAAAGAAAAAATTAAATTAAAATAAGTAGTTGCTACCTAGCTCCCACCCACCTTAATTATGCCTTGTTTTAAGATAAAGAGCATATTTTAAAAGAAAATATTAATAATTTTTACTGCATAAGTCACAACATACTCTTAAAATAATGCATAATTTTCATGTGTATTTAAAGACTAGACATATTCTTTAATTTATTTGAATTAGAAAATATGGTGTTAATTTAATTTAATATGGCTTAATTTCATATGCTGTTACTAAATTTGTGGTCAGCTGTTCCCATGTTGTAAAAAATTCACATTTGTAATACAAATATTTTTCATGTTTGAATTATATGATTAAAATCATTGACTTAAAAAAAATCTAGTTAGTTCTTAGTATCCTTACATCAAAAGTGTATTAAAAATCATTTTAAAAATTTATTCTCATCTACTGCATTCAGTAAAAAAAGAACCTTACTCTTGAATTCAAAAATTTCTGCATCTAGATATTAAAACTTTCTTTGAAAAATGAGTTATTCATTCATTTAACAAATATTTGTTCAGCATCTACTATAAACTCAACACTGTTACTATTTCATATAGATAAAAAGTCATTGTTTTTTCTTTTTCTATCAGGAATGCGTATTATTAACTCTGATAATTCAAGCCACGTGAAACTGCGTTTTTAAAAGTAGGTTGTGGAAGAAAAACCCAGGAAATTTTTGGTAAAATTAGATAACACAAACTGTTATAAAAGTGTACTTGCAAAATATATGCATTTTATTAAAAAATAGAAATAATTACCTTTGTCTTTTTGAGATCAATGAATTGAAGTGAGGGTAAAGATATATAGCCTTAGAGTTTGTCTAACTTGGCTGTAGATAATATTCACATAGTCATAGAAGTGTAAATGTTGCTGTTGGGTTTCAACTTTAGAACCTATGGAAGAATCAGTGTTTGAAACACTTGGTTATGGTTGCAGGAAAGAAAGATTCTAGCAATGTGAATGGTAGAAAAAAGAAGAGGGAAGGAATACATTTATTAAGAGAAAGAAGAATAGATGGAAGTACTAAAACCTTATTTTCTAGTATGAAGACAAGGTGAGTTGAGACACTGTCATAAGTTAATGGGATAATTAATTTTTAAATTAAGATAGGAAGGTAATCTACACAAAACTAAACATAGTACACTATTGACTATGGGAGTATATCACGGGAAAATAGGGCTTAATATGATGCAGGCTTTTCTCTATCTTCAATGGTTGGGTGTTAATATATGTTTTTCTAAATTAGATAAATTCAGAAGTAAAGATGTTAACACATGATGAAGAATTATATGGAAATCACCAGACATATTAAAGTGACAGAAATGGAATGAGTTGCTACTAGGAGTGAAATTGGAGGTGGCTTAACATGGACGATGATATTTGATTAGATACCATCTGTTTGTATTATTTTGTTTCAGATATTATTTCTAAAATTAAAAAGCAGAAAAAAAATTAACATCGAAGTATATTTACATAATTTTACTTTTCTTAAATTTTCTTTTCTCAAAATTTCCCAAGCCTTCCTTCCAACCAATGTGAATATGCAGTGCAAATCTGTTGTATGATTATTAGTCAGAAATATTGTCAACGAACTTCAAGGCATCATTCAAATTCTCTTTTATGCTAACTAAAGTCAATACTGTAGACTTATTTGAAGTGATTATAATAATATTCAAAGGGAAGGAGAAACTGATCTGCCTCAATTATTTCTCTAGAGAGTTGCATTTTATTTAAGTATTTGCTAACACTTTCTTCTGGGTAATAATCCTTTTGGCAAGCACACTAATTCAAGCAGTTTTGAAATACACTGTTTTTAGTTATTTGGTGATATTTTCACAGGATTAAGAATCAACTGATTTGCACTGTGCTTTTATGTGGCAAACATAGAAAGAAAACATGTTTTATTGGTCTTAACTCATAATTGATTATAAGATGCACTAAGCAAAAAATAAAAACACTAAAAGAGAAAAAAAGGCCCAAAGTAAATTATAACCTGCACACCACTCTTTAATAGAATATAGAAGTTAAAATATAACTTAGAATATATTGTTACAAAATACTGTATGTAGAAAAATGGTTGTTTTTTGCAGACATAAAGCATGCTTCCCCATAGAGATACAGTACTCTATAATTTCTAGCTATATGCATAATTCTAAATTTTTGTAGTAGTCATTATTTAAAAAGTAGGAAAAAATGAGTGAAATTAATTATAACAATATATTTCATGTAGCCCCATATATTCAAAATATTATTTCAACATGCATTCTATGTAAAATTATATTAATGCTATATATTTTAATGTTGCACTAAGTTTTTGAAATATAATGTGTAGTTTATATTACAGTGCATTCTGATTAAGAATAGCCATATTTTAAGTGTGTCATAACCACATGTGGCCAGTAGCTAACCTATTGGACAGCACAGATATAGATCAGTTCTGTCTTCACAGAATATTCTATTGAACAGTGCTGACCTGGAGGGGAAGTGAAAATAAAATAGACATTAATAACAAAGTATGATAAATGGTGTACAGAGCAGAGACAACAAATTCAGTCTTGGACATTAGGAAATATTCCTGGAAATGACATCCCTTTTTCCTCTATACATAATATATCTGCAGGAAACCTCTGATTAATTTTGAAATTTTGATATTTGTGTTCATTGGAGTAAAAGTTCTTACTTCCAATTATTATTAGCAAAGATAATTTTTGTTTATGAATCCAATTAATTTCCTAATATAAATTAGTCAAATTTAGCATTAAGGCACTAGAAAAGCAAATCGTATATGAGCAAAGTGTTTCAATATTTCAAAGATGGTTTCCTTCAAAATGTGCAGAGAAAGCCAGCTCTGGTATGATTAAGTTTGTTGATAGTATCTGGCCAGGTGCATTGGCTCACACCTGTAATCCCAGCACTTTGGGAGGCCAAGGTGGGAGGATGACTTGGGCCCAGGAGTTCAAGACCAGCCTGGGCAACATAGTGAGACTTCATCTCTACAAATTCAATTAATTAATTAAAAAAGATTGTCCATATTATCAATCTGAAATATGAGAAAATTATATAATATTTATGACATTTCTCACAAGAGAGTTTTCACAGTGCAGTATTTCCCCCTTATTTGTGGTTTTACTTCTCCTGGTTTTAGTTATCCACAATCAAGCACAGTCTAAAAATAGGTGAGTAAACTATAATAAGACATTTTGAGAGAGAAAGAGATCACATTAATTATAACTTTTGCTTACAATATATTGCTATAATTATATTATTTTATTAATTATTGTTGTTAACCTCTTACTGTGCCTAATTTATAAATTAAACTTTTTATTGTAGATATTTATGTATGTGAAAAACATACACAGGGTTCCATGCATATAGGAAAAAACACACAAATAGAGTCTAGTGCTATCCAGTTTCAGGCAACCGCTGGAGATCTTGAGGCATATAATCTACAGATAAAGGGGACTATTGTTATGTTTGTGAACATAGACAGTATATTCAGTTAAGGGAGGTCATGTTTAACCAGGCTTCTGAAATTATTTGAAAACATTATCTCTACAATAGATAGCAGAAATTCAATGATGTAGCACTCTTGTATTTTTCTTCAGGCAAAAAGTCACATTACACGTGTGTGTGTGAAAATGTGTGTGCGTGTGTGTGTGTGTGTAAGCTAACAAATAAATTATAGAAACCAGTCTCTAAAGCAAAAATAAGATGGAGACTTGGCAATGATCTGACTGTGGTGATTATTATAGCTCACCAAACTTACAATGCAGGAAAAAACAGTTTCTATAGTGTCTTTTAAAAGTGTGTTTGCCCAAATTACTTTGATGATTGCCAAATATAATGATTTTTCCTACTGTATATTAAAGCACAGTACTTAAATAGCAAGTGGCATGTCTCCTTTACTTTCCCTAAGAAAATGACCATTATTGCATATAACAATGAATAAAATTTTACTGGATTTTTAATCTTAATATTCAAATTATATCTGAGTCTTTGAATTTCAAAAATAGGATAGATAATTCTACTTTCAAAATCTTTACTTGCAATATATTGAGATTACAGGAACAGAACTGCTAAACACCTGGCAAGTCTTACTTTTCTCTGGCTGGAAAGCTCCACACTTCCTGTCCCTTACAGGGAGGTGAAAAAACAAATGAAAGGAAAAGAAAAGGGGACGAATGAGAAATTAAGGAAGAAGAGGAGAGGCAAGAAAGGAGAGAGAGAAGAAAGAAGGTCAGCACAACTTTTAAATGGGGTGGCCCTTGAAGGTAGAGGATTAAAAGAATATTGACTTCCTTGACTCCTTCAGTCCTTAAGGTCTCAGCAGTACCTAGAGGATGGCTTATCTCGTGGTTAGAATATTCCAGAAAAAGACACTAGTGGAAGGATTTTATGGCTTTAGCCTGTGAGTAAAAGGAATTCTGCTATCAGTTTTCTATCCAGCACTATTTCTAACCTCTTACTCAATAACTTGTTACCTTAGTCATTAATTTATCATGTGTAACATGGCTTTTTGCCTGAAGAAAAATACAAGAGTACTACATCATTGAATTTCTATCATCTATTATAGGTGTAATATTTTCGAATAATTTCAGAAGGCTGGTTAAACATGACCTCCCTTAACTGAGGCAGCAGTGAGTGTTTGTCATAAAATTGTTCTTACCATGAAGAATTTCCACAGCGTCACTTTAGTAGCTTCCATTCTTTTTCCTACTCCTCTAGTTATATTTACTCATCATATTTTAAAATAAAATTCTAATTGGCAGAGATTGATGAAGAAAAAGATGAAAAATATAAAAGACACGAGATGTTGACAATGTTTCTAATCATTTCTTACACTGAATTAAAAACACACAGAGGAAACGGCATACAATATAAATGTGCAGCTAAAAATTTATTATATAGTTAACACCCCTATAACCACTTTCAAGGCCAAGATGTGAAATAATATGAGCACCCTGCAAACACATTCAAATCACAGACTGCTCCTTTTCTTCTAAAGGCAATCACTATCCTCAATGTAAAGGTAATAACCGCTCACTTTCTTTGTAGTATTACTACCTAAAGAATGATAACTCAATGGAATCATTCAGTTTTGTCTATTTTTGAGCATTATATAAATGGAATAATAGATTATACATAAATGTGGGTCTGGATTCTCTTGCTCAATACTATACTTGTGAGATCAATTGAAATTAGTATGTGTAGTTGTAGTTCCATTTTCTTGTGATTGTTGTAAAGCATTTCATTGATCAATATACCCACAATGTATACACCTGCTTTCCTGTTAATGTACATTTGGACAGTTTCCAGTTTAGGGCTTTTATGATGAATGCTGTGAATATTCTTAACACATTTCTGAGTTCACATATAAATACATTCCTGTTGTCTATATACCTATGAGGAAATAGTTGGGATTTTCGTATCTTTAAATTACTAGAAAGTCACACTGCTTTCCAAAGCGATTGCATGAATTTATATTCCCTAAAAAAATAGTGTGAGTTTTTCTACATTCAAACAAACACCTGGAATTTAATTTTATCTTTTTTCCGGCACAGTTTATTGAAGCTTTAATATTCTTTTACTTGATGAGTAATGAAATTGAACAACTTTTTTCAATCGTTTTACTGTACATGCCAATTTCCTCTTTATTCACATTTTTTACCCTTTTTTGTGTTTATATTTTTCTTATTGATTTGTAATTCTTTAGATTTTCTGATTATGTGTCTTTTATTTATAATTTTCAAATATGGTTTTAGACTTTAACTTTTTTATGATCAAATCTTTATCACCAAAACTTACATTTAAAATTTATGATCAGGCCAAGTACAGTGACTCACATCTGTAATCCAGCACTTCGGGAGGCTGAGGTGGGTGGACCACTTGAGGTCAGGAGTTCAAGACCAGTTTGGCCAACATGGTAAAACTCCATCTCTACTAGAAATAGAAAAAATTAGCCGGGTGTGGTGGTGGTAGGTGTCTGTAGTCCCAGCTACTCAGGAGGCTGAGGCAGGAGAATCACTTGAACCCAAGAGGCAGAGGTTGCAGTGAACTAATCTCATGCCATTCCACTCTAGCCTGGGCAACAAGAGTGAAAGTCTATCTCAATAATAATAATAATAATAAAATAAAAATAAATAATAAAAATAAAAATAAACTTAATGATCAGTGCTTTTTGTGTTCTGTTGAAAATTTTTTGCTCAACATCTGGGGACGCTCTTAGTTCTCAGCGCCCAGCCCAGCTTCCTTCAAAATGTATACTATTCACAAAATCCTGTGCAAGCTCAGCTTGGAGGGTGATCACTCCCTCCAAGTGCACTGGATCAGTCAAAACCTCCACCAGCTTTGATGCTGAGTGGGATGCCTTGAACATTGAAAGAACCATCAAGACCGAAGGTGTGGATGAGGTCACCATTGTCAACATCTTGACCAACAGGAGGAATGCTCAGAGACAGGATAGTGCTTTTGCCTGGCAGAGAAGGACCAAAAAGGAACTTGCATCAGCACTGAAGTCAGCCTTATCTGGCCACCTGGAGATGGTGATATGGGGCTTATTGAACACACCTGCTCAGTATGATGATGCTGAACTAAAAGCTTCCATGAAGGGGCTGGAAACCGACGAGGACTCCCTTGTTGAGATCATCTGCTCAACAACCAACCAGGAGCTCCAGGAAATTAACAGAGTTTACAAGGAAATGTACAAAACTGATCTGGAGAAGGACATTATTTTGGACAATATGGTGACTTCTGCAAGCTGATGGTTGCCCTGGCAAAGGTTAGAAGAGCAGAGGATGGCTCTGTCATTGATTATGAACTGATTGACCAAGATGCCCGGGATTTCTGTGACGCTGGAGTGAAGAGGAAAGGAACTGATGTTCCCAAGTGGATCAGCATCATGACCAAGCAGACCGTGTCCCACCTCCAGAAATTATTTGATAGGTACAAGAGCTACAGCCCATGAAGAGAGAGCGTCTAGAAAGAGGTTACAGGAGACCTGGAAAATGCTTTCATGAACCTGGTCCAGTGCATTCAGAATAAGCCCCTGTATTTTGCTGATCGAGTGTACTACTCCATGAAGGGCAAGGGGATTCGAGATAAGGTCCTGATCAGAATCATGGTCTCCCGCAGTGAAGTGGACATGTTGAAAATTAGGCCTGAATTCAAGAGAAAGTATGGCAAGTCCCTGTACTATTACATTCAGCAAGATACTAAGGGCGACTACTCAGAAACCACTGCTGTACCTGTGCAATGGAGATGACTGAAGCGCAACATAGCTTGAGCTTCCAGAAATGGTGCTCCCCATACTTCCAGCTAACAGGTCTAGAAAACCAGCTTGCGACTAACAGTGCCTGTGGCCGTCCCTGTGAGGATGACGTTAGCATTGTCCCCAACCTCATTTTAGTTGCCTAAGCATAGCCTGGCTTTCCTGTCTAGTCTCTCCTGTAAGCCAAAGAAATGAACATTCCAGGGAACTGGAAGTGAAGTCTATGGTATGAAACACTTTTCCTCCTGTGTACTGTGTCAGAAACAGATGAATAAACTGAATTTGTACTTTAGAAACAAAAAAAGGAAATTGTTTATATACCTTGAAGTTATGAATATCTTTATATATATTAATTTTTGGATCCTTTAGTATTTTGCTTTTTGTATTTTATTCTATATTGACATGACTTCACATTTGAGTCTTTTTTTCCCCAAATAAGCGTATCTAATTTTCTCATTACCATTTACCATTACCATAAAACGATTTTATGTATACTAAATATTGTAACTTTATATTACAAAATTGTATCTGTAGAACAAGTCATGCCACATTGTTATTCTTCAAGGAAACCTTGACAAATTCTATCCTTTCAATGTTCAAAAATAAATAAACTTGGCTAGGTTTTACAAATCCGTTATAATTTTAAACTATAATCAATATGGGTAAAATTATCATTGTTACAAATGAATCTTACAATCCTGATCATAACATAATACTTTATTAATTTAGATTTTTAAAAATTTTTCTAGTGATATGTTATAATTTGTCCAAATAAGTTGTATGTTTGTTTATTTGTAGATCTTTTATATTTTAATAACATTTAAATTGCATTTTAATATGTAATTGTTAATTGTTAATTATTGCAATAGACTAATACAATATATGTCTGTTTGTTTACTCTTGTTCATTACCTTACAAAAACTTACACAAATTTGAAAATTACCTAAGTGTTCTTTTGAATTTTATGTACAATCATATTATTTTACAAAAGTGAAATTTTATTTATTCCTTTTAAATATGCATATCTATTTATTCTGCTGACTTACTTCACTAACTAGAACCTCCAGCATCATATAGAATACATAATACTGAAAAAGTGGCAGGGCACTGAAGGTCCACCTCTGTCAGCACAGGCCCCTAGAACTGTAAGGTTGCATTAGCACCAATTTACGTGGTGTTGCATTTCTCCAGTTAACTGTAAATTCCATTTGGAAGAGCAAATGGAAATATGTGACTGAACCCAGGTTGAGGATTTACAGAAAAGAGCTGATGAATTAAGAATTCTGGCAAGGAAGTCATTTGGGTGGTCATTCATGGAATGCTGGCTCCACAGGAAAGTAAGTGTCCTCTTTCTAAAGAACATCAGCTGACTCCAAGTAAAAGAAGACTCAGAGGATGTCTTGATGGTGATGAGTGGCTTGTTGTTAGTTTTAGAGTAAGAAATTTTGAAGAAGATGGGTTTTGTTCTGAAGGAATGTTATTGAAGTACACTAGGTTTAAGAAGTAGAAGACTTCTGAATAATTTATGGTTAATAGAAAATCTTTTGAATTTTAATGAGTCAAGTTCTAGTTCCTTACATACAATTAAGGAATTGAGTTCATAATGATTTTAGAATCCAATCTTCATTATTAAGGCAAATAATAACTTTGCTTCTGACTAAGAAAGAATAGCTTGCTGTAGTCCCATGATTCTACAAGTGGAAAAGCCAAATAACATTTACAACAAAGCAGAACAAAAGAAAAGTTATTTCAAGGCAATACAAAAGTAATACAGCAATAATATGAGAAAGCAAGATTCCAAGTCGTATATCTTGGAAAGATGAACTAATAGCTAGTTACATTTCTTCATGGAACATGCAAATGCTCATTACAAGGTAATGGACTATGATTCCAGGCACAGAGCTTAACTGGAGGGTCACAAAGGTACATAGGAGGCAGGAAAACTAAAAGACTAAGAAGTTGGGTTCATGGAAAGAAGGTAGGAGCAGAGAACAGAGCTGATGCCGTTCTGGTTGCTATTACTGCATGATAAAAATCCTCAAAATGTAACACCACCAAACAATGAACCCTTTTATTTTGCTCATGATGTTACATGTTTGGAATTCCAGAAAGCTTTAGCTGGGCAGCGTGAAATATCTCACGTGGTTGTAGTCAGTTGTCAACTGGGACAGTCATCTGATGTTTGGAGTTAAATATGCATCTAATATGGCTCATTCTCATGGCCTTTAATGCTAGGGCTCACCAAGGAATTCAGCTTAACCTGGTGACCAATGAGACTACACAAGTCCTCTCCATCATAGCAGCCTCTTGGCATTCTGATATTTTACATGATGGCTGGCTTCCCAGGAGAACCAAACTAAAGTTCTCCAATATGTCACAAAAGTCAGTAAGTGCCTGGAAGGTAAAAGCTAAGACTCCTAATCCTCTATTACCTTTTTCCAAGTCTTCAGCCCCTGTTTCAAATTGTTTTTGACATTCTTGTACACACACCAATAATAATGATAATGACAATAATACTATTAGTAGTAGTAATAATAATAGCTAAAACAGATAGGAAGACATGATTTAGGTGCTATTATGAGCACTTTACTATATTAACTTCCTTAATCCTTGTCACAATCCTATTAGGTAGGAATGATTGTTATCCCTCTTTCACAGTTGAGGAAACTGAGTCACACAGATGTTAAGCAACTTTCCAAAATTCACAAAGCTAGTATCTAGCAAAGTCTGGATTTGAATCCAAGCAGTCTGACTGGAGACTCCACGCTCTTCAACATTATGCTCTACTCATACACACTTTGGACTCATTAGGTCGGTTTGAAAACCAGATGCTGATAGGCATTAGGATCTAGACAGAGGGGATATTATTTTGCTTGATTTTCAAATAGTAGTCTGATGACGAACTATTTAAATGATTTTTAGGGATCTTACTGAGAATAAAGAATGGAGTCAGGCTTGAAACACGGGTTTTCATAAAAGGACTAGAGCACTCTGAATGAAATTCCAAGTCTGGAAAAATTATTTCATGCTACTAAGACAAGTTGGGTGACTTTGGAAACTTTACTCTAAAATGCTATTGAGGGGATAAATGTATCCCTGTCCTAATCTCACACCCATGTGCGCTTCCCCTACCAGCCAAAAATAGCTGAAACTCCTTCAAGTTATTTGGGTCATAAAAGCAAGTTTGTTTTTTGTTTCTCTTTTTATCTTCATCTTGAATCATCTTTTCTTGCTATATGCTTGTGATACAAATTATAAATTAAATTGTAAATTTAAATTATAAGTTATAATCTTGAGAAAGGTTAACTGACTTGTTAGAAAGGCATGGAAGCTGAGATACTGTCCCCTTGCGTTTGTTCATACAGCAACAATGGTCAGCTGGAGAGCGCCCCATGTATCCCAGCCTTTCTCTCTCTCTCAGGTAGTGGTGATGAATTTGAACTATCATTTCTATACTGAGGTAAAAGCTATCTGCTTATTACAGCAGTGAGAGGAGCCCCATGGGTGCAGTGAATGGCACTTACATCATACATTTTCCTTGGCTATAGCAGAGCTTGTTCAGAGCAGATGCTCTTGGTACATGTAGCATGACTGATAGTTTTATGCTCAGCCTTTATAGGTCCACAAAATCATATAAATACATAATTCTATTAACTGCCAGGACTCCCTTGGACATTACTGGGTGTGTTTCTGTGGGTCTTTACAAATTCTTCCATGACTATTTAATAATCTATATATACTGGAATAACTTAGGAAAAAGGTAAATAACCCTAATTTGCTTTTTGTAGTTTGATTTATTTTCATCCTCTTCTTCTTCCTTCTTTCCCTATCCTTCTTTTTCTATAATTTGCTAACATTGAAACATAACACATAAAGGTAGTACCACATCTTTAGAACATGAAGCAAGGAAGTGAAGATACCTTTGCTGATCAAAAACTAATTATAACACAAATGGTTAAGAAATAGAACTAAAGAAAAATATTCAAACAATGAGGGTCTTAAAATAGAAACAAAAAGCTCGCTTTGTAGATTTCAGCATTTTATGGTTGTTACACAGCTTACAGGTAAAATTAATTTTCTGGAACGTTGCTTATTAACATTTTTATTGTTTGCCATATTTTAAAATAATATTGTTATGTACCATTGGATAATACTAATAGTGCATTAAAATGGTCTCACCTTAAATCAGAGACAGTTTGCTGTAACTAGAATTTTCAATTCTCTAATGACTTTTTTCTCTGCTATGAAAAGAAAAAGCTTCTATATTAAAAAGATGTACAGGGGCAAAAGGAAATTTATGATCTAAACTTGCTGCAAATCATTTGTATTGATCTGTTTTGTTTCCATTCTGCTGAAGCTAATGGAAATCATTTGTCACCTGACTTGTCCCAGCTGATTTGAAAAAAAACACTGGACCATTTATCAGGCCAGCTGAAGGTCTGATACAAGGGTGCTTATGTCTGCAGTCGCCAAGATACATTCAGTTTCTAGGCAAGTAGTGAATATTAAGCTATATTGGTCATAGGCTTAAACAAATAAATTAAATATGAATGCATACATAATACATTATAATAAAACACTAAATAGGAAACTTATATTAGCCAGTAGAATACTCTACTTACAAGTAAGATTTTAACCACTTTTATTTTGCAAGAGCTAAAATTAAAATATAATTATTTAATATTAACTATGGTAATAGTATATACTGGAAATAAAAGTAAAAACATCATTACAACACATTAAAGTCAATAAACAGGCTTTTCTGACACATGCATTCTTCTGAGGTAGACTTTTTTCTTTGAAGAATATTTTTGGTGAGTCAAACATTTAATCCATGTAATTTCATAAATGATAATTTATTTTAAATTCACTTACATAAAAATAAAAGGTGTGTTTCTCTGCTTCTGTGTATGTAAGCGATTTTAAAGAGTTGATCTTGAGAAGTCAATTATGTTCTGTGTAATTTTCAAATTCTCATAAACACACTACCCCATATATCCCAGCCCACATACTTCAGCTGAAGGTGAAAAGAAAATATCTCTCACAAATCTTTTGTGACGTTCTTTCAGGCTATTAAAGAGCAAAAATCTTTGTAAGAATAATTTATTCAAACTCTGCCATTGTGGTATTTCATGTTTAAAATTTATCTCACATTAGGACAAATTTACTCATGGGTTAAACTCATATATAAAACAACACTATAGAGCCCAGTAAAGGGTGAACTACTTTCTAGAGTTGCAGTGTATGTTTAATATATGTAATGAGCATCCATTTCTACTTATTTTCTAATATACTATTTTTTTTCCATATCTCCTGCATTCCTTCTGTGGTAGTTGTGCACTATCAATTTGAACAGAGTTTCAGAATTTGCATTTAAATACTAAAATTGAAGAGGAGAGTATGGCTCATTCATTCACTCTTCATTTATTTAACAAGTGTTTATCAAATACTTCTAGGAAGCAGGAACTCAGATCTGGGGATACAATGGTGTGAAAAAAGAGGATATATTCATGTTCTTTTAGAACATAAATAGGAACTGGGTAAGAGGATATAATTCATTTCACAGGCTGTCCTTGTTTGATGACAAGTTCATGACATAAAGTTATTTAATAAAATATAGGAACATGTGAGCTAACTCAGGCTGTTGTTGAAATTTGTTTCTTTTAGTCATCCAATTGTTAAAGAGTATATTTTGATCAAAATTTTTGTACAGGCTAATTACAGTTTTCTGAATATCTAGAAAATTATGAGACATTGAGGGACAAGTATTTTAAGTTTTTCATATAAAAAATGTCAGATATTCACTTTATATTTGTTGAATACATGAGTGAGTTAATTAATAATAAATGCTGTCATCTTCTCTTCTCTCATGGTTTAGCATTTTCTTTGTACTCTAAAATTAGAGGGGGCTAAAAATATCAGTGATGTTTATAAATTTGACTCTCCAGCTGTGCTAAGTAAAATTTAAAGATTCTTATTTATTATTTGATGTCATTTGGGTACTCCTGTTTGGATGTCATTTGTGTAACCTCCTGTTTCTCATCATCATGGTTCAAACTGTAGACATCAGATCAAAATTACCGGTGTCTTGCTGTAATTCATTCATTTAACAAACTTTGGTCATTTGCATCACTTAAACAGTGATGGGGATACAAAGGAAAATTATAGAAGGTCCTGGCCTCAGGAATTAACTTTACTGGAGGAAATAGTCATGTATAGGAAAAAAAAAAATTATATGATTTAACTTAATGTGTGATCTAATAAAGTTACAAACAGTTTTTGAGTATATAAAAAGGCAAATAACTATTTATAAAACTCTGGAAAATTTTCACATAGGAAAAAAGAGAGAAGCACTCAGAAAAAAGGCATAGAAGCTTATAGAGACATGGATGGTCATGGGGCGTTCAGGTCAATGTGAAAAATTCGACGTGGATGAAGAGGTATTCTGTGACCAGCTAGGAAAGAATACTTTCTAAAGACCACACTAAAAAAACAAAACAAAACTTCATAATTTTTATCAGAGGAACAGGAGGTCAATTTGTGTTTGGAAGAAGGGGAGAAAAGTGCTTTTTTAAAAATAAAAGATTATGTACTTAAATCACGAACAAATAATTTAGAAAATAGAGAAAAATGGAAAATAAAGATAAGTATATGGATTCTACTGCCAACCTCCAACCTGGAGATACTCTGTGCTAACATTTCAAGTATGTTGCAAAATATGTTTCTAATAACCAACTGGATGTTGCAATATGGAATCATAACAGTACATGCTGTTTCTCATCTGTGTCTGCAATAGATGATGTAGCTGTATATTGACAAGAAAATCTATCTTAAATGCTAATAATTGTTAAATTTGAAAAGTGGATTTTACATGTTAAATGAATATGGAATGTAATCCCAGTAAGACAATAAAACATACTTCACTCCTTACAAAAATAACCTCCAGATGGATCAGAGGTGTAAACGACAAAACAGGAAAAAGCTCTATAGTTTCTTAGAAAAATACATGGGAGCCTTTTATTTTATATATAATGACCTTCGATGGAAACAACTTCCAAGTATGACATAAAACTGAGAAATTAGGAATAAAATATTGATTAATTTGTCTATATCTTTAAAGAATATGTTTGCTTGGAGAACACACCACAACCACACAAGCAAAACAAAACCAAACAAAACACAAAATCTTGAAATTAATTGTAACACAAGCCAAAAATATGTAACTAATATGCTCAATATAACATTGCTTCAAATAATTTTATCTAGGAAAAGTCTTCAGATCATACATATATACGTCGATAAACTATCACAACTCATTGTATAATTGTCACTCAGCTCAAGGAATAGAATGTCACCAGTGTTCTAGAGGATTCTCTAGTGTCCCTTTCCTAATGCTACTTGTTCCCAAGAGTAACTACTGTTCTAATAGCTTTAGCATAAATTATTTTCATCCAGTTAGTTCTTTGTCTAAAAGGAATCACATGTATGAATACTTTTTGTATGACTTCTGCTGCATGTGTGTGATATTTCACCATATTGTTTATGTGGCTATAGATTGTTTATTATCCCTTCTGAATAGTATTTCCTTGGGGCCTACCCCACAATGTATTCACTCTCTTGATATTTATTGGCTTACAGTTCTACCTTCTGCTTTCATGCCGTTTTTTTCTGTTCTCTAGATGACACTATTTCTCAGATGCCTTTAGTTGTTCTCAGAGCTTGCTGTTTAGAATTTCTTTCCCTTTGCTTGCACATCTCCCAACATGAATGTTTTTCTCCTGTAGAAAGAGCACACTTCCTTATTTTGGCATTTCTTTCTGGCAGCTGCATCATAGAGTACATGATTTAGGCTTCTACAAATGAACCACCAGCCTTGGAGATCTAACACAGTCTTCTCTTAGTCATCAAGCATTCAGAAATAGGGAACGTTGAAACTATGTTGAGGTGAGTTCAAATACAATGTTTACTATATCAGTAAAGGCTACATTCTTGCAACACCCAGATCCTTCTACTGATTCCAGACTACCTCTTCTGATTGAGTACCTGTTCTACATCACAAAAAACTTTCCTGTAGCATATTCTAGCTCCTAGCCACCCCCAAATACCTTTTTATTCTGTATTTTTACCAGGACAGGATAAGAAAGAATGGATTTGGGCTGCAAACATTTTCATGGACATTACAAAACAGGCATCTTCTTTTTGGAACTGGTTGAAGAATGAAGTAACTATTTTCTATTAGCTGTGCTCTTGAGGAATATACCATAAATAGAAACAGTGAAGGGAAAAAAATCTGCTTTAGAAATGTTCAAGAAATTGTTTAAGACATACTAGAGCTCGATCTCCTGACCTCGTGATCCGCCCGTCGTGAAACCCCGTCTCTACTAAAAAAAATACAAAAAACTAGCCGGGCGAGGTGGCGGGTGCCTGTAGTCCCAGCTACTCGCGAGGCTGAGGCAGGAGAATGGCGTAAACCTGGGAGGCGGAGCTTGCAGTGAGCTGAGATCCGGCCACTGCACTCCAGCCCGGGCTGCAGAGCGAGACTCCGTCTCAAAAAAAAAAAAAAAAAGACATACTAGAGCTTTGTACTAGACAGGAAAGTGTGTTGTCTTCAGAGTTCTAAAAGTTCTGGAAGTCTCCCTTCTACCTCTTTGTATCTATATAGAGGTATTTTAATTATCCCCTTTCAAAAGGGGTAATGCTCCCAGTTTTGTGCTGTTTCTCCAAGGAGATTCGTTGTTTTATTTTATAAACCATTAAGCCTTGTAATCATATTGGGGACTCCAAATAAGTTGTACATTCTTGTAGTAACATTTTGGGGCCTATATGACTAATTTATTTTGTCACTTGTGTTATGAATTTAGTTTAGGATGAAACTAGTTTTAAAAAGAAAAAAGCAATTTGACTATTTGTGCAAAAGTGGACATAACTAGTATAAAAGAGGATGTTGCTCAGGAAAGATATGTAGGTAACAATTACCCTATGACAATTTGTGACATTAAATTTGTTTTTCTTAGAAAACACTAGACCTGTTATTCTCCCTAGTAATTTTGTGCAAACATTTGCTTTAAAAGTCTATTGAGGCGGGGCACAGTGGCTCCCGCCTGTAATCCCAGCACTTTGGGAGGCCGAGGAGAGTGGATCACCTGAGGTCAGGAGTTCGAGACCAGCCTGGCCAACATGGTGATGCCCATGTACAAAAGTTAGCTGGGCATGGTGGCGGGCATCTGTAATCCCAGCTGCTTGGGAGGCTGCAGCAGGAGAATTGCTTGAACCCGGGAGGCAGAGGTTTCAGTGAGTCGAGATCGTGCCATTGTACTCCAGGCTGTGCGACAGAGGGAGACTCCATCTCGGGGGGGGGGGGGGGGGGAAAGGCTATTGAGTTTTGTTTTTTTTTTTTCAGCACAGAGTCCTCATCTTCAATCAGTTTTGAGGATTTTTGAAGAAAATGCTAAATCCAGCTCATGTTTTTTTCCTATGAGTGTATTCCACCCCCCACACCCCCCACCCCGGGATATTGTGATTATAATGTCTCTTCAATGCTCAGTGGACAGCCATATTTAAGGTACTTTCTTTTAATTACATTGTTGATAGCAATTGGCAGGTAACTGTCAATGGATTGGTCCATAGGTACTAATTATGGCATACTATTTTTTAAGTTCTGAAACTTCTGGGTGGGTATCTAAAATCATTTTGATAGTGACAGAAGGCAGCCAAATGTCTAGGCAGATGGGGGTGGGTACCTGATGAAACCCTACCTCTAAGCCTAAGACAATTTAAAGCCTGAAAGCCAAGCTGCAGGTTAAATTCGCAGACCGATTGATAACCTTTTGTCCTGTTTGGAGTGCTTTTCTTTGATTGATCCCCACCTTTCACTTATTTTGCATATACCTACCCTTTCCAAATTCTCTACACTGTCATGCCCACCTTTAAGTGCTGTTTTCACTTTAACCTTTTGCATACTCACAAACCAATCAGCATGCACTCTCCATCCTGTGTCTATAAAGACCCCAGACTCAGTTGGTATAAGGGGGGATGGCCTGACTTGGGAAGAGACAACCTGATTTCAAGGAGGTTGGTCTGCTTTCCCGAACCTGCTCCAGCTCCCCTCTCCACTGAGAGACTTTTTCATCGCTCAATAAAATTCTCCACCTTCACCATCCTTCAACTGTCCATGTGCTCTCTTTCTTCTTGGATGCTTGACAGGAGTGCAGGACCCACCGAGTGAGGGTACTGAGAAAGGCTGTCACACTGGCCCTTTGCCCTCACCAGAGAAGGGCAGCTGTCCCACATGATGAGGCAAGGGGCCAACCGAGCTGCTAACACACAACTAACTGCAGATAGCAGAAGTATGGGGACACTGTAACACCCCCTCTGAGGCTTTGGGGTCATGGGCACCCTCACCTGGGTGCTGCCATGTTCCCCTTGAGGCGACACACCTGGTCTGGTCACGGGTCCTGCATGGAGCTTGTTTCTGTGTCAGCATCCAGAAAGCCAGCTGAATCCTGCACTCGCTCACTCATATGCTCCCTCCCACAGGGGTTTGAGTACTGGGGGAGGGGTAGAGAGGCACCCCTGCCATGAGTCCAGCAAAGGAGCCCAGAAAAATCCTGCATCAATTTCAATAATGTACACCCTTGGAAGAATGTCAGGACTTCACAATGATGATCCATCTGCTCTTGGACTCTAAGAGTGGTGCACAATATGTTGTGAGTGCCAATGACCTTTTTTTTTTTTTTATACTTTAAGTTCTAGGGTACATGTACACAACATGCAGGTTTGTTACATATGTATACATGTGCCATGTTGGTGTACTGCACCCATTAACTCGTCATTTACATTAGGTATATCTCCCAATGCTATCCCTCCCCGCTTCCCCCACCCCACAACAGGCCCCGGTGTTTGATATTCCCCTTACTGTGTCCAAGCGCTCTCACTGTTCAGTTCCCACCTATGAGTGAGAACATGCGGCGTTTGGTTTTCTGTTCTTGCGATCATTTGCTGAGAATGATGGTTTCCAGCTGCATCCATGTCCCTATGAAGGACAGAAACTCATCCCTTTTTATGGCTGCATAGTATTCCATGGTGTATAAGTGCCACATTTTCTTAATCCAGTCTATCATTGATGAACATTTGGGTTGGTTCCAAGTCTTTGATATTGTGAATAGTGCTGCAGTAAACATACGTGTGCATGTGTCTTTATAGCAGCGTGATTTATAATCCTTTGGGTATATACTCAGTAATGGGATGGCTGGGTCAAATGGTGTTTCTAGTTCTAGATCCTTGAGGAATTGCCACACTGTCTTCCACAATGGTTGAACTAGTTTACAGTCCCACCAACAGTGTAAAAGTGTTCCTATTTCTCCACATCCTCTCCAGCACCTGTTGTTTCCTGACTTTTTAATGATTGCCATTCTAACTGGTGTGAGATGGTATCTCATTGTGGTTTTGATTTGCATTTCTCTGATGGCCAGTGATGATGAGCATTTTTTCGTGTGCCTGTTGGCTGTATGCATGTCTTCTTTTGAGAAATGTCTGTTCATATCCCTTGCCCACTTTTTGATGGGTTTGTTTGTTTTTTTCTTGTAAATTTGTTTGAGTTCTTTGTAGGTTCTGGATATTAGCCCTTTATCAGATGAGTAGATTGCAAAAATTTTCTCCCATTCTGTAGGTTGCCTGTTCACGCTGATGGTAGTTTCCTTTGCTGTGCAGAAGCTCTTTAGTTTAATTAGATTCCATTTGTCAATTTTCACTTTTGTTGCCATTGCTTTTGTTGTTTTAGACATGAAGTCCTTACCCATTCCTGTGTCCTGAATGTTATTGCCTATGTTTTATTCTAGGGTTTTTATGCTTTTAGGTCTAACATTTAAGTCTCTAATCCATCTTGAATTAATTTTGTATAAGGAGTAAGGAAGGGATCCAGTTTCACCTGTCTACATAAGGCTAGCCAGTTTTCCCAGCAGCATTTATTAAATATGGAATCCTTTCCCCATTGCTTGTTTTTGTCAGGTTTGTCAAAGATCAGATGGTTATAGATGTGAGGTATTATTTCTGAGGGCTCTGTTCTGTTCCATTAGTCTGTTTTGGTACCAGTATCATGCTGTTTTGGTTACTGTAGCCTTGTAGTATAGTTTGAAGTCAGGTAGTGTGATGCCTCCAGCTTTGTTCTTTTGACTTAGGATTGTCTTGGCAATGCGGGCTCTTTTTTGGTTCCATATGAACTTTAAAGTAGTTTTTTTCAAATTCTGTGAAGAAAGTCTTTGGTAGCTTAATGGGGATTGCATTGAATCTATAAATAACCTTGGGCAGTGTGGCCATTTTCACGATATTGATTCTTCCTGTCCATGAGCATGGAATGTTCTTCCATTTGTTTGTGTCCTCTTTTATTTCCTTGAGCAGCAGTTTGTAGTTCTCCTTGAAGAGAACGACTTTCATCTTAGTGTTAGCTTTCCCTTTTGATGCTGTTTCAAAATACTCTTTTTAATAACATTTGAGTTTTATCAGATAGGATTGCAAGGGTGTTTTGAGAAGCCATTTTCTTATAATTAATTTCAATTTTTACATTATCCCATTTACTAATGGGTCTCTAAATTCCCAGTGTCAGTAATGATACTTGTTTGGATATATGTATGGATACATGGTTTAATTCCATAACAGTTGCCCTTTTCCTCCTCAGGCCTCTACAATGTTTTGAATGGGAAAATAGTGTATTATTTGAACACCAATCACAAATTCATTGGGCCTTATATTGGAGGGATGACAAAGAAGGAAGACAGGGTAATTTTCCAGGGAATAATTTCTAATTAATCTGTATCATCTTGTTTTATCAATGCTCTTGATTTTGATATCATACTTGACACTTTCATCTGCACATCAACTCAGTATTTATTTGTCTAATGTAGATGTTTGTAAATATAATTTCACCCTTTAGCGTAATATAATCCAATTAATTGATCATTCACTTATTTTTTTTTTAGTAAAAGAAAGCCTGTGAAACAAGTCACTATGAACCACATAAATAACAGTATCACAACATCTGTGATAAAGTTGTATTTGGAAGGAATTCCTTTTCCTTAGTTTAAGGGTAAGAAATGCACAAAAATCAAGAGATATTCATAGAACTTCTTGGGAATAGATAGTCTCCTGCCTTCTGCTTCTCCTCTTTCTTCTTTTTCCCCCTTCTATATTTCTGTAAAGCCTTCATGACCCTGTTTCTGAAGGTCATCTGTATGTTAATGACCTCACTATCCCCTCTTTCTAATGGGCCCTCTCACCTAAATTATGTCAGGTGTCTCCTGAGTTGTTTCTCAAACTATGCCCCAAGAGTAGATATCAGTGAAGAGTGACTGCACACAGTCATAAAGATTCTGAACAAACTTAAGAAGAATCGTCACAGGCCGGGTGCGGTGGCTCAAGCCTGTAATCCCAGCACTTTGGGAGGCCGAGACGGGCGGATCACAAGGTCAGGAGATCGAGACCATCCTGGCGAACCCGGTGAAACCCCGTCTCTACTAAAAAATACAAAAAACTAGCCGGGCGAGGTGGCGGGCGCCTGTAGTCCCAGCTACTCGGGAGGCTGAGGCAGGAGAATGGCGTGAACCCGGGAGGCAGAGCTTGCAGTGAGCTGAGATCCGGCCACTGCACTCCAGCCTGGGTGACAGAGCGAGACTCCGTCTCAAAAAAAAAAAAAAAAAAAGAAGAATCGTCACATAGACTAAGAGGGAATTTGAGAATGTTATGGCTTTGCCATAATTTCATGAGGTCTGCTCACAAAAAAATGGCTTTATTGGTTGATAGTCTTGTGGAATGCTAATTGTCATATTCCTTATTGGAGATTCATAAATCATATTAGTAAATTGTATGGTTTGGGAAAATTTATTTATGATTAGATTCTTTAGGTCCTTTAATTTCATTATCTATTTAACCCAGGTTTTTTTTTTTCCAAATATATTATTATTATTTTCTTAGATAATGGTTTTGATTATATCACGGAAAACACTTGGAAAATGCTGGCTTCAGATGGTAATAATACAAATATCAGAAATTGCTAAAAAGAAATTGCACAATTCTTTGGGGGGATGGTCACTGTGTGCAAGTGCTTCATATAAACTATGTAATTTAACTTTATTTAAAAACCATAATTTGATTTTATTGTTATCCCCAGCCTAGATATAGGAAAACTGAATGTTAAATGTATTGCCTAGGGTTACTCAGTTAACTAAGAGGCAAGCTTGTATATGAACCTAAGGAGGACTTAGATTATATTATAATTTTTTAAAGTTTGGTATATAATTTACTACTCAGAGTGAGGTCCATGGGCCGTACTTGGGAGTCTGGCAAAAATGCACTAAGAGTGGTAGGTTGTCATGTTTATGTCAGTATTATACGGTCAAAGTTCCCTGGAAATGGCATCCTTCACAATACACAGTAAGTCTTCTTTAGGGGAAAGTCCTTTAGCCTCTATGCTTCTCCTTTTGCTTTTTTTCTCTCCATCCTACCTGGAAGATGTTTTGAAGTCTGACGATTTTTGACCACCTTGAAACCATAAGGCAATAATCAGGAAGAAAAACGTCAAGATGCTAAATTATGGAGAAAAAAAATAAGATGAACCGAGGATACCAACATATTAAGACAAAGAGTTTCTGTCTTGAGGTTTTTACCTATAGCATTCTTATAACAAAAATAAATCCCTATTTCATTATTACCACTACCAAGTTTACATTGTTTTTAGCCAGATTGATTTCTTTGTGTTATGATCAAATCAAATGAAAAGTCAGACAAGTAGAAAAGAGCATATAGTTTTGTAGGTAAAACTAACCTAATATTTCACTCTGGAATCGTCTGAAATGGAGTTTATGGGTGATGGGAGGTGAGGTGGAGCCAGATAATGAACAGCATTGAGATCCAGCCATAGGAATTTAACATCATAATCTATTGCATATTTTAGTGCTGTCATAAATGAAATGAAGTAATCTGCTCTAATGCTGATTTTAAAATGTTGTATTATATTTTCCGCAATAAAATTTTATTGAGTGAAACTTTACAACAAACAGTATAATAACCATTCTTATTTGGATACGGCATCATTATTGATTCAAGTTAACTTGCCAATAGTTCATAATGGTAGCCATTTTACCAAAATATACTAATGTTTTCCCTTTGTAATTTAGAACAATTTGTTAAGTAGTGCTCCGTTCACTGACTTATCATAGGAGCTAAAGAATAGGAAAGAAAAAAGAAAACTTTAACTTTACTTGTGATATGAAACATACACATAGAGAACATGTAATTTTATCTCTCTGTCTCTTATATACTGGGTTTTAGTCATATGTGTTTTAATTTCAAGAAAGATAAAGGAGGTAAGACAAGAGTATCTGGTTGTGTGTCTTGACACATACTCAAATAAACTGAGAAAGGTTATATTGGCTTAGTTGAATAAATAAAAATTGAATCAGCATTGATAGCTTCTACCAAAAATATTTGTGTAACAAATACTATGTGTCAGTCACTACTTTTAGTACTAGGGAGTACAAATTAAACAAAATGAAGATCTTGTTTTTAAAGAATGTGCATTATATTGAAGTCAGTCTGACTAAACGGAGCTCTGGAGCTGATAGTAATTATGAACAATATTAAAGGAGCAATGTGATATAGAGCAATGTTGTAGAATAGTGCCTTTTTTAAAGCAATAATTGACCAGTTATCTGAAAGAGGGGAGCAAGCTATCTCGACATTCTGGGAAAATATAAGAGAGGAACAGAAAAAAGTTAAGTATGGTTAGCATAGCATGAGAATGAACAGAATTTTGAGAGATAAATTTAGAGAGTTAGCCAGGAGTGGAACCTGTACAGTCTTTAGACAAAGTGAAGGACTTAGATGGATCAACATGAAGATAAATTGTATAATTTTAAAAGGGGTTATACAGTTGATTTATGTTTAAGGTGCTCATGGTGACAACTGTATGTAGAATAGGGTATGTTGAGGGACATGAATAGAATTTGGACATTAGTTACGATGCAAAAATACAGATGACCAAAGATGGTGGTTTAGACTAGAATGCTGAGGTTGTAAAAAAGAGTCAGATTCTGGAAAAGCTGGTGGTAGTGTTGATGGATTTTGTGTAGACAGAGCAAGAAAAAAGATGTCAACAATACATATTGCACCACTTATTAAAAAGCCAGTAGAGATGTTGAGTGGGCAGTTTGGATCCATAAGTCTGGAGTACAAAGGCAAAGTAGAGATTAGAGAGAGAAAACTGGGTATCCTCAGCATGGAACTGGCAGTGAGTGAAGATGGTGAACACAAGAGAGCTAAAGGTTGGTCCTTAGGACTTTCTAGTATTTTGAAGTTTATCAAACATATGGTTTGAGTCTTTGTCCTCAGAACTACAGAAATCCAACTGTAAATTTTACAAGGGAAGGATACAAGATTAGATTTGCTTTTAAAAGATAGCTCCAGCTGTGGTGTGGAACTGTATCAAAGGGGATTAAAACCAAATGCAATGAAACACATAAGGTATTTTCTGAAATTTAAGCTAGATAGATGATAGTTTTGATTGACAATTTGTAGCTAAGAAATGAATGAAAACAAATGGACTCAATTCATTTAATAATGTATATATAAATTGAAACATCATGTTGTACACCATAAACGTATATAACTTTTGTCAATAAAGCTGGGAAACAATTTCAAAAAAAAAAAAAAGCAAATGGACTCCAGAGATATTTTGTAGTAAAACCAAAGAGAGCTTTTTCACAAATGATAGTGCCATTGCAATGGAGGATGGCTTAGGCTAAGTTGGAATAGTAGTTCATTAGTTTAGTTTTCAATTTGTTGAATTTCCTTGACCTTATGGCATTTGAAATATGTAAATATGTTGTGTTTTGTTTATGGACTTGACTAAGTTTTAGCCCATTGCCTTGTAATCATTTTCTGAGTTTTATGTTAATGAACTGCCAATGGCACTACTTATAAAAAAGACTGCTAAACTTTTAAAATTTAACAGGTTAAAATACATCTGTAGTAGATGCTGTTTGCTGCTGGTTCTCCTTATATCCTCTTACCAGGTAGTAAGTATTGGCTTTCTCTAGGTTATAGCTCTACCTTCCTCTAGAGAATTGCTCAGACTTCATTTCTGGAGATGCCTGAAGAGACCATACTCCCTCCCTTAATCCCCAAAGCATGTTATAGAGTCTCTTGCAGTATCAGGCTGAGGTTAGATTTCTAGGTTGAAAGGACATCTTTCTTTAGTGTTTTGTGCCACCCAGTCCTGCTTTCCTCACTTCCTTACAGAGCACTTGGACAGGAATCCTCATATCAAGTTTCAGTTCTTAGAATCTAACCTAAGATACCTTCAATCATTATTTCTCCCAAAGGATTTAAGCATTTCCAAAGCCCCTTTTAATTAAAAATAAAAATGTCTTTTCAACAGAATTCTGGACTCAACTCTTGGCATGAAACAAGTTTGTCTTCCATGTAAGTTCATATTCCACATTCTTAATTTCCCTAGCAAGTATTCATGTTTTGTCTCATATATGTGTTATATAAAGCTTCTTCATTACTATGAAAAACAACAAATATAATGCTGAACATTTAGGTACCCATCAGAAAAAGCAACTATGATGCTATCACAAGTCATGATGGTCAACTACTTTAGTTGACTTACTTTTTTGGGCACCTGTCACTTATCAGTCCTGCCATTTAAGAAAGTTTCAAAATCTGTTCTCTGGAATATTAATTAAAGAAGACATTCCTAGTTTAATACATGTTATATGAAAAAAGTTAAATGACTTTTAGAGTACAAATTTTACAAGTATGACCAGCTTTTTTGGTGCAGAACTTCTCAAATGGACTAATGTGAATTCTGAAAATTTGGAAAATCATATAAAATGTAGTAACTCCCAACATTATATAAATAAGGAACATTTTCATCATCAACTATCTTGGTAACTTAGGACTCAAAGAAATAATGTTGAGAAACCATTCTAGAACTCACTCACTAGAGATCTCTAATCATCTATTTACTAACATCACCAGAAATTTATATATCCGCTCTAATGCCTTCACAGCTTTCCATGTCTTTAGGGTTTAAAATTAAATGTCATTTCTTCAGTGTTTATCAATAGTGATTTAATTTATACCATTTAGGAATGCTTTTATTTCTACTGAAAACTCAGTTGAAAATGTCATCTATTATATTATTCATATCTTGTATCAAGACTCACACAGTAATTACTTCTCAGAATTGATATTAGAAAAATGTTTATGCTTGTAAGATGAGCTACTTTTTGACATTACTATGAGTAAATGCAGTGCTAAGTGCAATGCTAAATTTTAGTTACAAGTTCATTTGGGTGTCTGGTAACATCAGGGGATTTAATTATTTTTCCTCTTTTAAAGTATTTACTTGTTGTGTTTCATACACTGAGTACGGTACTTCTCTACTTTAGAAACACAAAAAAATTGGTTTTCTTAATTTGGAAAGGTGTGGTAATAAAGGATTATAATCTTTAAATAAATATTGTATTAATATGTAAGCTAAACAACAAAATGGTACACTACAGATATCCTCTGGTTATTAGATTCTAGATAATACTTTATAAACAAAACTATTTTTAACTTTTAGTCTGAGCAATAGGAAGAGCATTTTTATGGAGACCCAACTGTTTTCTAACTCCTTTACCTTTGAGGGGCAACAAATCTGAAATGAATTTGCGTTAGACAAATGGTTATTATGATGCAAAATATGGTTTGCTATGACTGCAGGGACATGATTCATTGTGTTTTCCTATTTTGAATTCACGGGGGAATGTTGAACATCTCTGAATATAAACATGGAAAACTTCCATAACATCTGTTGCTAATTTCTGCCAGCTGAAAAGTGATAATGATCATGAATATTTTTGTTGATGATGTGGATACATTGGTCTAACTAAATTAACTTGCAGACTATGAGTATCTAATAGAAAACACATGAGTTGTAATATCACCTGGTTAGCTTTATATTTAGTTACATTTTTAATTGTTTCAACATGTTGAATTTTTATGACTTATACTTTTTGAAGTTAAAACATACTACAAATAAAAACTGTCACAGTGTGTCATGCTGACAGTTGCATTCATTTATTCATTCTCTACCATCTATTCGGAAAAGCAAAATTTTCCTGATTTTTTTACACAGTTAGGGCATGAAAGAGTAGCCATTGATGATGCAGAAAAGATGAAAAGCCACTCAATTAGCATACCTTAAAATGCTGTTCTACAATTCCCTATTTTATTAGAACCACATTAATATACCTTGAAAGTATGTCTGCATAAGTCAACAATCTAATAAGGACTAAAATCAAAAGATATAAATTAAATATATTTAAATATGTAAATTTTATCGATAAGACCTCCTTAAGGCAATAAACTCATTGTTTGCATCCAGGTTGACAACTGAAACTTTAATCTTTGGAATTGACTGTAACCGTCATGTAACATTTTAAAGTATGAACTGCACAAAAGAAGGGCTATCGTTTAATGCATCTTATTTGAGAAACCTGGCAAGAATTTTATAACATTTTTAATGAGAATAATTTGGATGGTGATGTGTTTGCTTATAGGTTTTTTCAAATCATTGCGACTGGAATATTAATCCCTGTTAAGGGTACATTATGTACTTGCCTGGTGAAAGGCTTTGATTCAAAGTCCTTGTGATTTATTATTTAACCAAATATGCAACTCTTATTAAATATCAATTAACTACATATTTGGATTTATTTTACAGTTTGGCTAACAAATTGAGACAGACATTATTATCTACAACAAATGTTTTATGTCTAATTTGGCAAAAATAATATAAATGAAGAAGTATTTATGGCAGGGTGACAGATGGAAAATGATAAAACTTTGAAAGGTGATGATGCTGCTTTTTAACAAACAAAGGCTCCACTAAACTTCAGAATAAATTTCCTTATCTAGTTATTGAAGTGGGAGCAGTAACAATTTTCCATGTCCCCTGATTTATTTGGAACACGAAACTTGTAGAGTTCTGTTTCACTACTCACTAATAGAACATAAAATAATAAATTGTACACCTAAAGAAAGTCTTTATTTGAGTAATCCTTTAAAAAATACTGATTTAATCTGCAATCTGCTGGTGTGCAGGTCCCTAAATGATGACAGCGAGGCCACTTCTGAGTCATCTCACTTTACTTCTCAGCATATACTCTTTGCATTGATTGAGGAAACCTTTTGCACACTTCCAAATACAAATTGCTGGATCACGGCTGGATGAGTTTTCTCATGCTTCATTTCAACTCCTCAATAATCCTTTTCCTCAATGTTACATTGTCAGCATTACTTTCTAACATACCCTGGAACTCAGTAATTTTCTTCAGCAGATATGTATTTCTTAGCTTGACAATTTTCTTTTGATCACACTCCCTCAGTCTCTCTAGTGCTTATGTTTCAGCCTATACTCGATTGTTTTATACTTATTCATAGACCAAAGATTAGGGATGATATACCTGATCTTTTTATGTTTCAGGTGTTCAATTAAGGCTCCCTCAAAAGATTATTTTTTACAGTTCTTTGGAGCTCAGCCTGATTGAGGTTATATCTTGGGCCAAGAGCTTATCTGTTGTGAAAATTTACTTAACTTCTGTGAGACTAAAATTTCTCATCTGTGATAGAAATTCTTATTACTTCCTCCTGATTTTTCTCTATTTCCTGACCATACATTTGCAAATAACTCCTGCTCTGAAACCTCTTTGAATAGCCTCAATTTGATTATGCCATTGGTTTTCTGCTGAAACCCTGATCTTGACTTCCTCCTATGTAATTCAGAGCATCAATACTCAAAGTGTGGTCGATGGACCTGTGTCTACAAACTGCTCACCACTGTCTATGAAGAGATAAGTACCAAAAAGAAGAGTATTTGGAAACTTTCATAGCAGTTTGGCATTTAAACATGCAATTCTTAATCTAGTAATTTCTTTTCATTGTATCAGTGCATGATAGTTAAGGAATTTAAAAAAAAATAACTAGAGGCTGGGCGCAGTGGCTCACACATGTAATCCCAGCACTTTGGGAGGCCAAGGTGAGTGATCACGAGGTCAGGAGATCAAGACCATCCTGGCTAACATGGTGAAACCACGTCTCTACTAAAAATACAAAAAAAAAAAAAAAAACAAAAAACCCGAGTGTGGTGGCAGGTGCCTGTAGTCCCAGCTACTCGGGAGGCTGAGGCAGGAGAATTGCTTGTACCCAGGAGGCAGAACTTGCAGTGAGCTGAGATCGCACCACTATACTCCAACCTGGGCAACAGAGAGAGACTCCATCTCAAAAACAAAAACAAAAACAAAAACAAAAACAAAAACAAAAAAAAAACACTACAAAAATAAAAATAACTAGAAATGGTTCTTCTAAAGGTAGTTTGAGAGGCATGGACGTTGTGATTCTACAGTTCTTGAAGTGACTGGTTGATTTTCCAACAAGTTTCCTTTCAGTGAGTTTACTCATCTCACCAGGAATAAGCCAGTCAAGATCACCAGTGTAATGAGTGCATCTTGAAGAAGTAAGCTCGTACTACATCATGAACATTGATGAGCACTTTTAACGTAAGCAGGCTACTATGTATTACTGATGCAAAACAGAAAGACACTGAAACCAGGATGTGGTCATTTATGCATCACTTTTGAAGAAATGAGGGAAACAGAGGAAATAGAGATGCCATAAACAGAAATCCCAGGTGATTAAATAGTTATTTTACAGTTCTGTTTTGCATTTTTTTCCGCATGTATCCATAGTTACTCATTTAAAAATACCATGCTTTTATTCAACAAACGTTTATTAAGTCATCGATGTATTTTAAGACATGGTGATATAGTAGACAATAGACAATATAAAATTAATATACTTTACTTTTTAAAAGACTGAGCAAAAATGAATGATAAATGGAATAACAAGTGTTTATTTTGGAATAAAGGGAGAAAAAGAATAAAAGGGAAGGAGGGGAAAGAGACAACTAATCCTCTGGCAGAAAAATTATGAAAAGAAAGACATTTATCTTTGCCAATATTCTAATAATAGGAAAACTCAAAATCTCCAAAATATCTAAATGACATTTTTAACCCTCACCACAATTTCCCCATTTAATATTTGGTTATAGAAAAAAGATGAAATGATAAAGAAACAACTACAAACACACCTGTGGACATGTTTGTACATTTCTGTAGTTTTCTGTGTGGTGTGCAGCAAGGATGGAATTGCTGGGTTACAATTTTTGTGTTTGTGTTTGTCTTTAACATACACCACTAGCAACGTATAACAGTTCTGCTTATTACATATCCTTAAACCTTGAGTTTTCTCTTTTCTTTTAATCTAATGAGAGTTGTAGGGTATATAATTAAAGTTTTAGTTTCTCCCTGGTGACTAATAGTGGTAAATGATCTTCATATCTTACAGGCCGTAGGCATATTTAAGGTGGTTAAGTGTCTTCTGAAGATTTTGTCCATTTTTACCAGACTGTCTTATTAAATTGTAACACTTTTTGATGTATTCTGGATAGACTTTCTTTGTCTAATATTAATGTTACACATAACATCTCCCGGACTTTGGTTTGCATTTTCACTCAGTTAATCTTATCTTTTACTAGAAATGTTTTTAATTTGTATTAAAACTACTTTATTGGCATTTCTTTATAGTTGCTACATTTTATACTACTTAAGTAATCATTGACTTTCCTAAGGCTGTGTATATATTTTCTTATATTTTTACCTGAAAATGTTATTGTTTTATGTTTTACCTGTAGCCCACAATCCCTCTTGCATTAGTTATATGAGGTTTGAGGTAGGTAGATAACTTGAATTGTATTGATATTTATTCTGATATTAACTTGTTTGCACTACAAATTCATTTTATGTGTGATCAATTGGTGTAGATGAGTGCCTTCTTTCAGTGTTTTTACTCAGTTATCTTTATGAATCTTGATTGTCTGCATGTTGTTTTAAAGTGATGATTATAAATTACCTGTCAGTTTAGTCTACAGTGGAGTAAAATAGCCATAATGTATGCTACATGATTTAAGTCCCAGTTTCTTAGTGATTGTCATCTCAGGGTGGTTGTTACCTACTTAGCAGCTATTGGAGACATTTTCCTGATTCTGCTATTCCAATTTCCACACTAATTGCTTAACCTCTGGGTTAATGACATTTTTACTTATTGCTTAGTACAAATCCAGGAGAGGGAGAGGTCAACCAGTTTGTTTTTCCAAATGGGCCCTTTGCCACTTTTTGTATGAGTTGGGATAGGCTTCTAGCTTGCTTAAGTGCTAAGGAGTTTATAATAAATGTATTTTACCCTTACTGCACTTGTGCCATTATAGCTTCCATTTTTAAATTATCTGATTATCTGATCCTATTTCCTTTCTATCTTTCTGGATTTTTGTTTGTTTGTTTGTTTTTAATGACACCATTTTGTGTTTCCCTGTGATGCTTTAAATTCATTTGACCTTTTTACATTTATTTTGTTATTTCATGGAATTTCAGGTGAAAGCATGTCATAGTTGCTTGGTCTCTACCTAAGCCAATGTTTTGTTATATTTCATTCTGGCATATTTGTGCCCCTTATTTGAAAAAATATATATATATGCACACACACACACATATACACACGATGCACACATATACTTACCTGAATATATATGTACACATATACTGTTTATATGTATGTGGGTATACATTTATGAACATATATACACTTATACACAGGCATATATATTGGTATAAAGAAATATGTTTACAGTTACATTTTAGAGAGCCATGTATCATAGGTAATTCATTTTGTGGACAACATTTTTCGAATAAAATGTTTTTTTAAATAAAGTACTGAATTTTGTACTCTCCAAGTTTTTTTTTTTTCTTTTGAGACGGAGTCTCGCTCTGTTTCCCAGACCAAAGTGCAGTGGCCTGATCTCAGCTCACCACAACCTCCGCCTCCCAGGTTCAAACAATTCTCCTGCCTCAGCCTCCCAAGTAACTGGGACTACAGGCACGCATCACCATGCCTGACTAATTTTTGTATTTTTAGTAGAGATGGGGTTTCACTATGTTGGCCAGGCTGGTCTTGAACTCCTGACCTTGTGATCTGCCTGCCTCGGCCTCCCAAAGTGCTGGAATTATAGTGTGAGCTACTGCACCCGGCCTCCAAGTGTTTTAAAATATTAATACCTGACTCAGTGAATGTTTGACATTTTTATCAGTAACTGAGTATACCAATTCTTAAATAAACACTAACTGAAACTGAATTTATAGTCATTAAAAAAGTGAAGAGTAGCACACTGGCTAATCTATATATACCCATTCTGCAATTCTTTGCTTTTTCTAATAAAGGACATATTTTTAATGAGAACAATGTTAGCTTAGATAGAATTAATCCATAATACATAATGTGTATCATAAGTGTAGGTTGCCTCCATAGCTTTTGCTAATTATTTTGAAAAATTTGTGTGGGAAAGACTAGAAGTGAGGAGGATAACTGAAGCTAATTCATTAGCATTTGTTACAGTGATGCAAAGCACTCTCAGGAGATCAACAGTATCATACTTCACCTAACCAGTTCTTTTCAGGACAGTTCAGCCAAAGAAACAGCTACACTTAAAAAAATTCTGTTTTCAAATACTATAAATCAAAGTAATCATGTGCTGCATGTTGAAATAATCACAGTTTATGTCTAGTGATGTACAACTAGGAATCAGCAGATACATTATTTTAAATTTATCTAGTTTATTAGTCTAATTTTTAGAGAAGCAACTTTTTGAATACTGAATATGCAAGCAGTTTTATTAACAATTCCAATTTAAATGAGCATTAATGAATAAAACCTTGCCTTCTTTTCTTATTTACCACCTATCAAAGTTTTTACAATTTGATGAACTTTTTTTTTCTGAGATGGAGTTTCACTCTTGTTGCCCAGGCTGAAGTGCAGTGGGGTGATCTTGGCTCACTGCAACCTCTGCCTGCCGGGTTCAAGCGATTCTCCTACCTGAGCCTTCCGAGTAGCTGGAATTACGGACACCTGCCATCACTCCTGGCTAATTTTTTGTATTTTTGGTAGAGACAGGGTTTCACAATGCTGGCCAGGCTGGTCTCGAACTCCTGACCTCAGGTGATCCACCCATCTGGGCCTCCCAAAGTGCTGGGGTCACAGGCATGAGCCACTGTGCACTGCCAATTTGATGAACCTCTAAATTGACTATGTAGAACATGATATTATCATTTAACTATATTTGCCTATTAATATCTAATGACAGCATATTTGGGGAAATAAGTAAGTAGCCTTGGAGGCAGTGTTCTAATGGGATGAGTGCAATATGGTGATATTTTGTAAAATATAAGCTTAAACATGTTTATGTACACCTATATATGCCTGTGTGTAGGTGTATATATGTATATAAGTGTCTACACACATATATATGTATACCTGATATATACATATGTGTGTGTATATAAACATATATATGTATATTCAAATAAGGAACATGAATATGCCAGAATATTTTAAAATTAGTATGTAATTATCTTTTCAGTATACTGTATTTTTATTATATAAGAGACAGTCAAAATGAGAAGTATACCTAATGAAAAGGTATAGACTACATTTCACGTGGGAATTACATAAATTCCAGAGCACTTGGTAAATTAATTACCAGATCAAGTCAGTTAAATTCCATAGTAGCATCATAAGGAAGGTCTGTAACTGGGGTATGGAAGGCAACGAGACCAAATGCATTGAATTAAGGCACCAACTTACGTGATCAATGGAATAATATTCCAATATTTTAATAAAATAAAATAATTAGAGATATTGAAATGATTTTTAAAAATGTTCATGTAGCAGAGACTGGCTAGAAACTAGTGAAATTACTTTCTGTTATAGGGAACACCAATAAATGAAAGGTCTCATCCTGCTTGCCATATTCCTTATTTTTTTCCGATGCAAAGTTGACGAAAGTGATGTATCATTACCTGGCCAAGGTGGTTAAAAAGCTCTTACTTACTCTATTTCCCCCTTCCCTCTGTTGCTTGCTGTCTGGAGGCAAATGGTCCACAGAGTCATTTCAGATCTCTAGTACTGGTGGAGCCACTAAACTTAGATTCCATTCTACTAGATTACAGACCACTGAGAATTTAGACTCATTATATCAGCAGATGAACTATTTTAACTAATGAAATTTGTGTTCTTTTTTTTAATATAAGCATCAATTCATTTGAAACACCTCCAATTAATTTTTGTTTCGTCTCTGTCCTCAGAAGGAAATTCACAAAATTTATTTATACCTTTCCAGTTTTTGAAATGTTCTACTACCACTGGCCTCTTGAAATAGTTTTATCTTCTGAATTCCAGGCTAACAGATACCTTAGCCTCTTCACCTACATTATAGGCTGCTTCCTCTCAGATGTCTTTACTGAAATCTCATTCTTCCTTAAATGTTAGAGTACCCTAAAGGTGAGTCTTCAGCCTTCCTCATGGTCATTAGTCGTGCCCTGAATGATTACTTTCAGGCCCGTGGCTTTGATCTACATCTCAAATCCTCAATATCTGCCTGAGTTCTAAGCTATGCACTCAAGCCTTAACATCTCCCTTTGGTCAATATATTCTTGAAAAATGCTGAGACTGGATGGTAAATGATCTTACTACAAAAATGATAATTGTGTGATGCATTTGTTAATTGAGCTAGATTTAACTACTTTACAATGTATACATACTTCAAGACATCATGTTGTATGTGATAAATACACACAATTTTATACATCAATTTAAAAACCAGATTCATTTGAAAAAGAAAAAGATATTATACATTTAACATGCCCCAACTAGAACTCTTTATTTCTCCCTGAAAACTCTTTTCCTAGTCTTCTCCATTTCAGTTTATGGCATTAATAGTCATCAAGTTATAAAGTTCAAAACCCAAGGAGCTATGTTTGATTTCTTTCTTTTTTTTTTATATAACACTTCTGATTTGAATCTTCCTCCAAAATGTATTCTATCACGTCTCATCATCTACACAGCTGCCTAAGGTAATGGCATAGCTTCTCTGGATTTAAGAATACTAAGCAGGAAAGTGACACGATCTAATCCATAATTTTAAAAGGCAGCGATCATCTAACATATCTTTTGTTTTGGTCTTGATTTTCTTAGACAATATCAAGAGTGACCTTCATAATGCAGAAATCAGATCTCATAATTTCCTTACTTAAATGATGCCCAGGTGATTCTGTTTTTATGAAGTCTAAATTTATAACATACCATTTATTTTCATCTCATAACAGTACCTGTGGATTGATACAAAGCAGTGAAAGATTATCATAATCATTCAATGAAAGAGTTGTTTTCACATGCTTTTGGAAATCTAGAACAATAGCTTCATAGTTTATCAACTAGATGAAATTTCACAAAAAAGAAATTGGGATTAAATTATGACCCTTTTAATAGTTCTGCTGTCTAAATTTGTGTAGTTAGGAAATTGCACGTGTAAATGTGAAATGATTTTTTAAAATATTTGTGTATATAATAATATATAATGTATATATAACATTTATAATATAAGTATTTTATATGTATATATATGTTATGTATATTATTATTACTTTTGGAGACAGGGTCTCACTTTGTTGCCCAAGCTGAAATGCAGTGGCATGATCATAGCTCACTGCAACCTCAAGCAGTCATCCTGCCTCAGCCTCACTAGTATCTAGGACCGCAGATGTGCACCATGACACTATATAATTACAATTATTTTTTAAATAGAGACAAGATCTCACTATGTTTCCCAGGCTGGTCATGAATTCCTGGCCTCAAGCAATCCTCCTACTTTGGCCTCCCAAAGCACTGGGATTACAGGTATGAGCCACTGTGCCAGGCCGTAAGTTTTTTGTTTTTTTTAAAATTAACATTGATGTAGATTTTTACTTGCATCTTATTCTTATTTCATCATGTTATATAATAATTTTATCATTCCTCCCTGGAATACAGCAATTTTCTTCTGCAGGGGATCCCTGCTTCTACTCTTGCCTTGTAATCCTTTTTCTGCACAGCAGCCGGAGTGACCCTTTGAAAGTATAAATCAGATCGTGTCACTCCCCTGCCTAGAACTCTAAAAAGGCTTTCCAGTGCCCTTGAGGAAAAACAAAAAACAAAACAAAACAAATAAAACATCCATGCTGTAGATGAAAGACACTATTACACTACTTGATTTGATTGCTGGTTACTTTTCTGACCTTTTCTCTTATCTCTCCCTCTTTCTCTTGTTAAATAGGATTCATCCATACTGTTTTCCTCTTTGTTCCTGGGACATGCAAGACTCTTTTCTGATTATGTTTGATGAGGTTATTCTCTCTGCTTGGAAAACAATTCCCCCTATCTCAACATATCTAACCCATTCTCTTTATTCTTGTTTCAGTTAAGATACTATCCTTAAGTGAAGCTTCTCCTTAGCTCTAGGTGCAAAACAATCCTCGAACCCAACAGCCTCCATCATATCACCTATAGCAATTGTCAGAATTTGAAATCACTGTGTTTACATTTATTTGCTTGTTCATTTTATCTTTTAGGATGAAATTCACCTGGATTTAAGCTGTCATTTGTTGTAGTATCTCCTAGCTCCTGATAGAAACTTCCACACATAGTAATCAATCAATACATGTATGTTGCTGATTGCATGATTATATAATCATGTCTAACTGTAGCCTTGATGAAAATCTACGTGGTGGCAAAAGATGTATTTGACTCATCTTATTCTAACATATAACATTCCACAGAGTTCTCTAGAAGGAACACACACACAGTCAATATGTTGTTATAACACACAGAGGTCAGTAGTAAGAAAAAAATATCCACACCAAGGGCTCAACTGAAATGAATTCATTTATTCATACTCATTAGGTGTTGGATTGCAAAATTCCCTTATTATTTATAACCAGGCTATATTGTCCTTGAAATAAATACCATGAGCAAATTCCTGAAAGTTTTTATCCAAATAGAGAGTTGTTTTGTCTACAACAAAATATTTCTCAACCAGGCATCATATTAGAATAATCTGTAGAACTTTAAAAATAGTACCAGTGTTCAGACTCAACCCCAGCCCAATGGCATCCAAATATTTGGTGTATGAGCACTGGTAATTTAAAAAAATCTCTTTAAGCAATTTGAAAATAACCAGAATTGAGAACCACTGGCTCTAGTTGGATGTGATTATTTTTTCTTTTCTCATGGTTCAGTGTATGTTAATGATTGCATTTTCTGTAAGTGTTGAAGGAAAATGCTTCAATATTATTTTCTTTTTTAAAGGCCCTACTTCTACATATTTACTCACTTATATGTAAACAATTTTTTTCTTCTCTTTCTCACTAGAATTATTCTAAAAATGCAACCTGGATTACCCCAACATATTTAAAATATTATAAGGCCTATAATATTTTAGGTTTAAATATTTAGGCCTTTATTATAATATCTTATTGTCAGGAGTTTTGCATTTCATGAAAATAGCAAGTTTAATATCTGCATTAATAAAATCACAGTCATATCTGCAATCATTTTACAAAAACTGATCTGTCAAGTCTGAAAAAAACATACATAGCTTAATTACTTCAATGATTCATTAAAGATGGGACTGTATGAATGCCCCACATATAAGTGAAATGGTAGAAATATGAATAAATGTATCAAATATAAATATAATAAAATTTAAATACATCCTTCGTAGTATATTTAAGCCATGATTGTGCATCAGATAGCATCTGTGCATCTTACTTAAAATTTGGATGCCTAGGGTACCACCAAACTGTGAAGTCAGCATTGCTAGAGATGGGCCTATATATATTTATTATTTTTGCTTGTTTATTATGGAAAGTTTTGAATATACATAAAAGCAGAAAGACTGCAAAATGCACCTTCATATGCCCATCACGCATTCCCAAACACCACCAGCCTCATCCACAACCTTTTTATTCTCTGCTTCTTGGAATATTTTAAGCAATTCCTGACATATTGTTTACTCCAGAAATATTTTTGTATGCATCTCTAAAAGATAGAATCTTTAACATCACAATACTACCATGATACCTAAAACAAATACAATTATTTCCTTAATATAGTCAGATATCTTACGTGAAAATTTCAAATGAGCTCCCTTTGTTTGTTTGTGTAAATTAGAGTCGAAATCTGAGTTTTTAATTTTCTTGTTATCTATACATTTCTTTCTATTTCTATTTTTTCCCTGTCACTTTATTTGTTGAGAAAACCGCAGTGATTGTTCTGCAGAGTTTCTACTAGCTGTATTTTTCTGGTTTCATTTTTGTGGGGTCAGATAATATGTTCTTATGTTCATATAGGATAACATAGGAGGTGCTGTGTTCTTTAATCAGGAGGAATAACACTGGAGGAATGACTGGTTAATGGTTCCCTTTTTATACTATTAACATGTTGACAATGAATTTCCTAAGTAAATATATGCAGAAAAATGTCAAGATTGATTCTAATATATGCCTCTAGTTAAGAAATATCATAAGAAAGACGATAGAATTCCTTAAGTCCTGAATGTGTTTCTACCAACAAAAAGAAGATGTCAGTTAAATGTATTTCATGTCGGGTATACCACTGGTCATTAAAAAAAAAAGATAAATTTGCTGTGAATGACAAAACAGTAGAGAATATAAGTCAATATTTTCCAAACTGGTCTGATCATTAGAAAGATACATATATGCCTTGGCAAAAAAAAAGATTATTGAGATCTGCTAGAGTAAGACTTAATCAGAATCTCTAGGGAAAGGGCTTGGGAATCTCTCTGTGAAACAATTATCTCAGATGACTTTTACAAAAAGGTAAAATTAGAAAACAATGCCATACATTTAAAAAGAAAACTTCTGTAATCCCAGCATTTTGGGAGGCCGAGGTGGGCGGATCACTTGAGGTCAGAGGTTTGAGACCAGCCTGGCCAACATGGTGAAACCCTGTCTCCTTACAAATACAAAAATTAGCCGGGCATGGTGGCGCGGGCCTGTAGTCCCAGGTACTCAGCAGGGTGAGGCAGGAGAATCACTTGAACTCGGCGGGTGGAGTTTGCAGTGAGCTGATACATGTCACTGCACTCCAGCTTGGGGGACAGAGTAAAACTTTGTCTCAAAAAAATAAAATAAAAATAAACCCCCTGCCCAAGAGTTTCTTCATTAATCACCAAGAAAATGACTGTATACTTTGAGGTTTACAATGTTCTTTCCCATTCCTATGTCATTATAGAATTATTTTTTAAAATACGTCAAGTAGGAAATAATTATTTGAATCATTTTTACAGGAGGGAAACACGTTTATGGAGATAAATTGACTACATCAGTGGAGGTACTCAGACTCAAATCCAATTCATCTGGATACAAATTTATTACTTTTTAACTATAGTGTGCTTTCCTATATTTATTTTGCTCTAGCTGATAATACCGATCCTTCTGACGTCCAATTCTATAATACATATACTTTCATAATTATATGTATAACTAATGAAAATGTTGTAGGTATGATTAGCAATTAGGATGATTTTCATGATGGATAAGTGCTCACTGTGAAGAACTTCCCTCATAATAATAGATCTGATTTCAATTATATGATAGATGTGTATCATTCCTCAAGAATAACTACATTTATTTATAACTACATTACCTTACCTGTGGCCGGTGTTAAAATGTATCTTGTCAGATGTAAAGAATACATTTTTCAGTCTAAAGTAAATTAGTATTTCAAATGAGTTGCCTTGAAATTATAGTAAAGGATATAACTGAGATAACATTGTCTGTTGTGAAGGGTCAAGTTGCCTATGCTTGGAGAACTTGGTTTGCCTGCTTTCGGCAAATAGAAGCAGGTTACTCCTCCACAAAGGCATAATCTGAGTGTGATTGTGCTGACATGAAGAGCTTACTTTCACAGCATCCAGATTCACAGCTGCAGATGGCACTCTTACTCAAAAGAAGAGATAAACCTTAAGAGAAAACACTGTACATTTTTTTTTGTTCTCATGAAATTGAATCTTGAAGGTCTCACTAATTATCAATGCCCTTTTTAGCCTTTCTCTTTGAAAAGTAAAATAAAATTCAGTGATATTCAAAAAATGCAAACCAAATTAACGGAATCAGATAATAAGATTGCCTGCAATTCCAGTTTGGCTTTTATTTTTTTAGTTAGTGTGTTGATAAAACCACAGGCATATATGTTCTTCAAAGCTTTTTGTCAATATTTAATACTAATTACTATGACAATGTCAAAATACCTGTGGAAGTTTTATATCTAGAAAGAGTTTTATATCTAGAATGAAACTATTTTGAGTTGGTCTTAAGGCACCATGGAATAAGAAAGTTACCACTGAAGCGCTATAAATAGAAGGTATTGAAATTAAGTTCAGGGCAATCACATTTTTTTTTTTTAATTTTACTTTCATATTTTAAATCCCTGCATTTTGTTTCTCCTTCCAAGCTGTATTGTAGTAATACTCATTGTCAAGACTAAAAAGAAACCACATGTTCAATTTTTAAATGAGGCCATCAAGAACTCTCTTGGAAAAAAATTATTTGTAATAATTAAGTCTATGCCACTATGTCTTTCATGTATTTTGGAATATAGATAATAGATTTAAAAATCAGTTTGATTTTACAGTACTATCTGGAAGTTACTTGTGGGTTACAAAATGGGTGTTTAAAAAATTGTACCTTGCCATTTACTGAATTTTCTACCCTTTCTCCCTGTGGGATTATAGCTCATTAAATTTAACCAGGAGGCAATCCCACTACCTGCTTTTGAAGTAAAGTTTTACTGGAACATGGGGTATTAGCCCATTTTCACACTGTTATAAATAACTGCCTGAGACTGGGTAATTTATAAAGGAAAGAGGTTTCATTGACTTACAGTTCGGCATGGCTAAGGAGGCCTCAGGAAACTTAGAATCAGGTCAGAGGTGAAGGAGAAGCAAGGCACCTTTCTCACATGGCGACAGGAAGGAGAATGAACGCAGGAGGAACTATCAAACACTCATAAAACCATCAGACCTTGGGAGAACTCACTATCACGAGAACAGCATGGGGGAAACCGCCCCCATGATTCAATTGCCTCCACCCGGTCTTTCCCTTGACACGTGGGGATCATGGGGATTACAATTCAAGATGAGATTTTGGGTGGAGACACAGCCAAACTATATCACACAACCATGCTTATTGTTCATATATGTATATGGCTACTTTTGCATTACAAGACAGAGCTAAGTTGTTGTGAGAATGACTGCTTCTAAACACTAAAATGTTTACCATCTGGCCCTTTGCTGACATGTGAACAATATATATGGAAAGGCTAGAGAGAGAGGGAGAAAGACTGAGGTTAGAAACACGCACATATGGACACTTTCTCATTATGTATTTCTTTCCATTCATCTTGAATGGGCTTTGAAATTTAAAGGGCAAGTCTATTTTCTTATTTTTAGCCTTTCTTTAATAGAATTTTGTTATATTCTAAATTATTAATTTATTTACTTTCCAAATTTTTCTTTCCGTCCACTCTCTCATTAGTTACTCCAGTACTACTTTTACTTTACAAGATAACACAAAGCAAAAACAAAGCCTGAAAAAAGCGCTGGCTTTAGCATGAGATAGAAATATTTGAATGCGTATCTACAGAGCTAGTTTGTCTGTTCTCCAAACCAGAAGTAGAGGGCTGAAGGGAAGAGGAAGAGAAAAAGGAAAGAATTCTTCAGCTAGGAAAGGGAAGAAAGCTCTGGGCACAGATAGTGGAGTCTCAACTTCCAGCTCTTCTAATATGTGAAAATCCACAGAAAACTACCAGTCTATTCTGGGTTCAACCCAACCAACAGTTCTGGACGGTTGGATACACAGAGGCCCACTGAACAGCACATGTGGAATATGGACATCTTGAGTGCAGATGTGGGCGTTGAGGGAAAATATGTTCTTCAATCAAGACAATATGGAATAAAAGTTCTAGAGAATTTTCCAGTATACCATTGAACACACTGACAGAGTTATAAATATTTTAACTTTTCTATCATTATTCAATTTAAATAAGCATTTTAAATATTTTAATTATTTATTTTCTAACCTAGGCTTAGTTGATTAAATATAATTATATTTTCATATATAATATAATTTTACAGAATTTTTTAAAAAAATATATTGTGTACTTAATAAAAGCTTAAATGAAAGCTTTAAAAATTACAAATTAAAAATTTTGAATAAAATATTCTTTCCAGGAAAGTAACTTGTATGCTTATATATATCATTGTCTCTAAAGATTCTCCAAACATAGTGTGCACTAATATAATTTGTGGAGCTTGTTAAAAATAAAGTATCTGGATTCGCCCCTAGAGAGTCTTTTTCAATAGTTTGTGATTTTAAGAGTCTGATAAATACCTCCCTTTTTCCCCCTTGAGTTCAAACCACACTGAGAGATACATGTAGGAATTTTACAAATGGAGATGAAAATACCACTTTTAACTGAAAGTGCTATTTAAAGTGGACAGCTTTGGTTTGCAGCTAAGTGGGTGATATGGTCTGGCTCTGTATCCCCACTCAAATCTCATCTCGAATTGTAATCTGAATTGTAATCCCTATGTGTTGGGGGAGGGACCTTGTGGAAGGTGATTAGATCATGGGTGCAGCTCCCCCATGCTGTTCTCGTGATAATGAGTGAGTTCTCATGAGATCTGATGGTTTTATAAGGGTTTTGCCCCCTTTGCGCTCCACTTCTCTCTCCTGCTGTCATTGAAGAAAGACATGTTTGCCTCGCCTTCCACCATGATTGTAAGTTTCCTGAGGCCTTCATGTGGAACTGTGAGTCAATCAAACCTCTTTTCTTTATAAATTATGCAGTCTCGAGTATTTCTTCATAGCAGCGTGAGAACAGACTAATACAGTGGATTTACTCAGACTTCACTCCTGAATTGGACAGACATCCCTAACCTAATACTGTAGTGTAGACAATCCCAGGGCTGTCCTTGAGAGGAAGCCTCTCACAGGAATTCATGCATCTTATGAATAGACTTGCTCTGAAGAAAAAGCTGATGAGCTAATGAGGATCAGTTTCTTCTCCCAAGCCACTATATCAGATGATCTCTCCTCATTCCTGGAGGAAGAAGTAAGGTATAAGGAGTAACTGACCAGTAATGTTACTTTGTCTTAAATTCTTTTATGTGTAATGTTTAGAATACAGGGAAATAAGCCACCTGTATTGCATCAATATTCTGTAATTATTTTATACCTAATCTAAAATATGAATTAGAAGTAGTCCTGATATAAAACAACCACCACAACAAAACATACACACAAAGGTTTGTATATTCATATGCGCCTGTGAAACTGTTGAATTCTATTCCTGTGATTATGAAAGGCTTGCCTCTATTAAATATTGTACTAAGGCAGAGTGCATTTTTGTTTATCCTACATGAGTGAGACCGGTAGGCATTTTCCATGTTTTAAATGATAAGAAGAGAAAGTTAATAGCTGGAAAATCAATTAAAATTATGCATGTTGTTTTATAAATGAATGTGTTATTATCAAAGTAAATAGATTTTCAAAAATTATATTATGAGTTAGTTTGGATTCCTGAAAAGCAGACACTGAGATGAGGATTCTAGTGCAAATAGTTTATTAAGGAAATGGAAAAAATGAAGGGAAATAAGATAGCCAATAAAGGATGCCAGCTTCTACTGTGGGCTACTGGCACTTTTGAATGGGTAAGAAACTAGGAATCAGTGGAGAGTACATGCCTCCCAGTTGTTCCCCACAAGGGCCAGGGTGCAGATGGTGGGGTACGTATACATTAATTCCTATCAGCCATGCAGAGAGCTGCTTCTAGGACCATTCATTCCCTGGCACATCTGGACTGCCACGGGGGCGCCAAAGCTGGCTCAGCAGCAGGAGAAAGCCCTCAGGCAACAGAAAGCACCTGCTGGAAGTTGAAAATCAAGCTGTTTTTTACCTGACCTGGTAAGGTCCTAGTCAAAAACAACAACAAAAAAAAGGTTGCTGTTTCACCATAAAGTGTTTACTCTATAGTTTGTGAAAACAGACTGTATCATATCAAGGAAATTCCTTTCTATTCCTAGTTTGGTGCTTTTACAAATGCATCTAGTAAAAATGTTATTCAATTTTGCTTCTTTAATATATTGCTGTGGAAAAGTAAGACTGCTTTTTAAATATTAAGCTAAACAGGCATTCCATTAACACATCCAACATATTGTTCATTTATTATTCATTCCATATCTTGTTGAATTTAAGGTTTGGCTTCAAAATTCATGAGGAAAAATACCAATAATGTTCTGTTCTCTCAATATTCTCTATTAGGTTGGTGCAAAAGTAATAGTGGTTTTCGCCATTACTTTCTTTTTTTTTTTTTTTAATTTATTTATTATTATTATACTTTAAGTTGTAGGGTACATGTGCATAACATGCAGGTTTGTTACATATGTATACTTGTGCCATGTTGGTCTGCTGCACCCATCAACTCGTCATTTACATCAGGTATAACTCCCAATGCAATCCCTCCCCCCTCCCCATGATAGGCCCCGGTGTGTGATGTTCCCCTTCCTGAGTCCAAGTGATCTCATTGTTCAGTTCCCACCTATGAGTGAGAACATGCGGTGTTTGGTTTTCTGTTCTTGTGATAGTTTGCTAAGAATGATGGTTTCCAGCTGCATCCATGTCCCTACAAAGGATGCAAACTCATCCTTTTTTATGGCTGCATAGTATTCCATGGTGTATATGTGCCACATTTTCTTAATCCAATCTGTCACCGATGGACATTTGGGTTGATTCCAAGTCTTTGCTATTGTGAATAGTGCTGCAATAAACATACGTGTGCATGTGTCTTTATAGCAGCATAATTTATAATCCTTTGGGTATATCCCCAGTAATGGGATGGCTGGGTCATATGGTACATCTAGTTCTAGATCCTTGAGGAATCGCCATACTGTTTTCCATAATGGTTGAACTAGTTTACAATCCCACCAACAGTGTAAAAGTGTTCCTATTTCTCCACATCCTCTCCAGCACCTGTTGTTTCCTGACTTTTTAATGATCGCCATTCTAACTGGTGTGAGATGGTATCTCATTGTGGTTTTGATTTGCATTTCTCTGATGGCCAGTGATGATGAGCATTTTTTCATATGTCTGTTGGCTGTATGAATGTCCTCTTTTGAGAAATGTCTGTTCATATCCTTTGCCCACTTTTTGATGGGGTTGTTTGTTTTTTTCTTGTAAATTTGTTGGAGTTCTTTGTAGGTTCTGGATATTAGCCCTTTGTCAGATGAGTAGATTGCAAAAATTTTCTCCCATTCTGTAGGTTGCCTGTTCACTCTGATGATAGTTTCTTTTGCTGTGCAGAAGCTCTTTAGTTTAATGAGATCCCATTTGTCAATTTTAGCTTTTGCTGCCGTTGCTTTTGGTGTTTTAGACATGAAGTCTTTGCCCATGCCTATGTCCTGAATGGTACTACCTAGGTTTTCCTCTAGGATTTTTATGGTATTAGGTGTAACATTTAAGTCTCTAATCCATCTTGAATTAATTTTCGTATAAGGAGTAAGGAAAGGATCCAGTTTCAGCTTTCTACTTATGGCTAGCCAATTTTCCCAGCACCATTTATTAAATAGGGAATCCTTTCCCCATTTCTTGTTTCTCTCAGGTTTGTCAAAGATCAGATGGCTGTAGATGTGTGGTATTATTTCTGAGGACTCTGTTCTGTTCCATTGGTCTATATCTCTGTTTTGGTACCAGTACCATGCTGTTTTGGTTACTGTAGCCTTGTAGTATAGTTTGAAGTCAGGTAGCGTGATGCCTCCAGCTTTGTTCTTTTGACTTAGGATTGTCTTGGAGATGCGGGCTCTTTTTTGGTTCCATATGAACTTTAAAGCAGTTTTTTCCAATTCTGTGAAGAAACTCATTGGTAGCTTGATGGGGATGGCATTGAATCTATAAATTACCTTGGGCAGTATGGCCATTTTCACGATATTGATTCTTCCTATCCATGAGCATGGTATGTTCTTCCATTTGTTTGTGTCCTCTTTGATTTCACTGAGCAGTGGTTTGTAGTTCTCCTTGAAGAGGTCCTTTACCTCCCTTGTAAGTTGGATTCCTAGGTATTTTATTCTCTTTGAAGCAATTGTGAATGGAAGTTCATTCCTGATTTGGCTCTGTGTTTGTCTGTTATTGGTGTATAAGAATGCTTGTGATTTTTGCACATTAATTTTGTATCCTGAGACTTTGCTGAAGTTGCTTATCAGCTTAAGGAGATTTTGGGCTGAGACAATGGGGTTTTCTAAATATACAATCATGTCATCTGCAAACAGGGACAATTTGACTTCTTCTTTTCCTAACTGAATACCCCTGATTTCTTTCTCTTGCCTAATTGCCCTAGCCAGAACTTCCAACACTATGTTGAATAGGAGTGGTGAGAGAGGGCATCCCTGTCTTGTGCCAGTTTTCAAAGGGAATTTTTCCAGTTTTTGCCCATTCAGTATGATATTGGCTGTGGGTTTGTCATAAATAGCTCTTATTATTTTGAGGTACGTTCCATCAATACCGAATTTATTGAGCGTTTTTAGCATGAAGGGCTGTTGAATTTTGTCAAAAGCCTTTTCTGCATCTATTGAGATAACCATGTGGTTCTTGTCTTTGGTTCTGTTTATATGCTGGATTATGTTTATTGATTTGCGAATGTTGAACCAGCCTTGCATCCCAGGGATGAAGCCCACTTGATCATGGTGAATAAGCTTTTTGATGTGTTGTTGAATCCGGTTTGCCAGTATTTTATTGAGGATTTTTGCATCGATGTTCATCAGGGATATTGGTCTAAAATTCTCTTTTTTTGTTGTGTCTCTGCCAGGCTTTGGTATCAGGATGATGTTGGCCTCATAAAATGAGTTAGGGAGGATTCCCTCTTTTTCTATTGATTGGAATAGTTTCAGAAGGAATGGTACCAACTCCTCCTTATACCTCTGGTAGAATTCAGCTGTGAATCCATCTGGTCCTGGACTTTTTTTGGTTGGTAGGCTATTAATTATTGCCTCAATTTCAGAGCCTACTATTGGTCTATTCAGGGATTCAACTTCTTCCTGGTTTAGTCTTGGAAGAGTGTAAGTGTCCAGGAAATTATCCATTTCTTCTAGGTTTTCCAGTTTATTTGCGTAGAGGTGTTTATAGTATTCTCTGATGGTAGTTTGTATTTCTGTGGGGTCGGTGGTGATATCCCCTTTATCATTTTTAATTGCGTCGATTTGATTCTTCTCTCTTTTCTTCTTTATTAGTCTTGCTAGTGGTCTGTCAATTTTGTTGATCTTTTCAAAAAACCAACTCCTGGATTCATTGATTTTTTGGAGGGTTTTTTGTGTCTCTATCTCCTTCAGTTCTGCTCTGATCTTAGTTATTTCTTGCCTTCTGCTAGCTTTCGAATGTGTTTGCTCTTGCTTCTCTAGTTCTTTTAATTGCGATGTTAGAGTGTCAATTTTTGATCTTTCCTGCTTTCTCTTGTGGGCATTTAGTGCTATAAATTTCCCTCTACACACTGCTTTAAATGTGTCCCAGAGATTCTGGTATGTTGTATCTTTGTTCTCATTGGTTTCAAAGAACATCTTTATTTCTGCCTTCATTTCGTTATGTACCCAGTAGTCATTCAGGAGCAGGTTGTTCAGTTTCCAGGTAGTTGAGCGGTTTTGATTGAGTTTCTTAGTCCTGAGTTCTAGTTTGATTGCACTGTGGTCTGAGAGACAGTTTGTTATAATTTCTGTTCTTGTACATTTGCTGAGGAGTGCTTTACTTCCAATTATATGGTCAATTTTGGAGTAAGTACGATGTGGTGCTGAGAAGAATGTATATTCTGTTGATTTGGGGTGGAGAGTTCTATAGATGTCTATTAGGTCTGCTTGCTGCAGAGATGAGTTCAATTCCTGGATATCCTTGTTAACTTTCTGTCTTGTTGATCTGTCTAATGTTGACAGTGGAGTGTTGAAGTCTCCCATTATTATTGTATGGGAGTCTAAGTCTCTTTGTAAGTCTCTAAGGACTTGCTTTATGAATCTGGGTGCTCCTGTATTGGGTGCATATATATTTAGGATAGTTAGCTCTTCCTGTTGAATTGATCCCTTTACCATTATGTAATGGCCTTCTTTGTCTCTTTTGATCTTTGATGGTTTAAAGTCTGTTTTATCAGAGACTAGTATTGCAACCCCTGCTTTTTTTTGTTCTCCATTTGCTTGGTAAATCTTCCTCCATCCCTTTATTTTGAGCCTATGTATGTCTCTGCGTGTGAGATGGGTCTCCTGAATACAGCAGACTGATGGGTCTTGACTCTTTATCCAGTTTGCCAGTCTGTGTCTTTTCATTGGAGCATTTAGTCCATTTACATTTAAGGTTAAGATTGTTATGTGTGAACTTGATCCTGCCATTATGATATTAACTGGTTATTTTGCTCGTTAGTTGATGCAGTTTCTTCCTAGCCTCGATGGTCTTTACATTTTGGCATGTTTTTGCAATGGCTGGTACCGGTTGTTCCTTTCCATGTTGAGTGCTTCCTTCAGGGTCTCTTGTAAGGCAGGCCTGGTGGTGACAAAATCTCTAAGCATTTGCTTATCTGTAAAGGATTTTATTTCTCCTTCACTTATGAAACTTAGTTTGGCTGGATATGAAATTCTGGGTTTAAAATTCTTTTCTTTAAGAATGTTGAATATTGGCCCCCACTCTCTTCTGGCTTGGAGAGTTTCTGCCGAGAGATCTGCTGTGAGTCTGATGGGCTTCCCTTTGTGGGTAACCCGACCTTTCTCTCTGGCTGCCCTTAAGATTTTTTCCTTCATTTCAACTTTGGTGAATCTGGCAATTATGTGTCTTGGAGTTGCTCTTCTCGAGGAGTATCTTTGTGGTGTTCTCTGTATTTCCTGGATTTGAATGTTGGCCTGCCCTACTAGGTTGGGGAAGTTCTCCTGGATGATATCCTGAAGAGTGTTTTCCAACTTGGTTCCATTTTCCCCCTCACTTTCAGGCACCCCAATAAGACGTAGATTTGGTCTTTTTACATAATCCCATACTTCTTGCAGGCTTTGTTCATTTCTTTTTCTTCTTTTTTCTTTTGGTTTCTCTTCTCGCTTCATTTCATTCATTTGATCCTCAATCGCTGATACTCTTTCTTCCAGTTGATCGAGTCGGTTACTGAAGCTTGTGCATTTGTCACGTATTTCTCGTGTCATGCTTTTCATCTCTTTCATTTCGTTTATGACCTTCTCTGCATTAATTAGTCTAGCCGTCAATTCTTCCACTTTTTTTTCAAGATTTTTAGTTTCTTTGCGCTGGGTACGTAATTCCTCCTTTAGCTCTGAGAAATTTGATGGACTGAAGCCTTCTTCTCTCATCTCGTCAAAGTCATTCTCCGTCCAGCTTTGATCCGTTGCTGGCGATGAGCTGCGCTCCTTTGCCGGGGGAGATGCGCTCTTATTTTTTGAATTTCCAGCTTTTCTGCCCTGCTTTTTCCCCATCTTTGTGGTTTTATCTGCCTCTGGTCTTTGATGATGGTGATGTACTGATGGGGTTTTGGTGTAGGTGTCCTTCCTGTTTGATAGTTTTCCTTCTAACAGTCAGGACCCTCAGCTGTAGGTCTGTTGGAGATTGCTTGAGGTCCACTCCAGACCCTGTTTGCCTGGGTATCAGCAGCAGAGGCTGCAGAAGATAGAATATTTCTGAACAGCGAGTGTACCTGTCTGATTCTTGCTTTGGAAGCTTCCTCTCAGGGGTGTACTCCACCCTGTGAGGTGTGGGGTGTCAGACTGCCCCTAGTGGGGGATGTCTCCCAGTTAGGCTACTCAGGGGTCAGGGACCCACTTGAGCAGGCAGTCTGTCCCTTCTCAGATCTCAACCTCCGTGTTGGGAGATCCACTGCTCTCTTCAAAGCTGTCAGACAGTCGTTTGCGTCTGCAGAGGTTTCTGCTGCTTTTTGTTGTTTTTGTTGTTGTTGTTGTGTAGCTGTGCCCTGTCCCCAGAGGTGGAGTCTACAGAGACAGGCAGGTTTCCTTGAGCTGCTGTGAGCTCCACCCAGTTGGAGCTTCCCAGCAGCTTTGTTTACCTACTTAAGCCTCAGCAATGGCGGGCGCCCCTCCCCCAGCCTCGCTGCTGCCTTGCCGGTAGATCACAGACTGCTGTGCTAGCAATGAGGGAGGCTCCGTGGGCGTGGGACCCTCCCGGCCAGGTGTGGGATATGATCTCCTGGTGTGCCTGTTTGCTTAAAGCGCAATATTGGGGTGGGAGTTACCCGATTTTCCAGGTGTTGTGTGTCTCAGTTCCCCTGGCTAGGAAAAGGGATTCCCTTCCCCCTTGCGCTTCCCAGGTGAGGCGATGCCTCGCCCTGCTTCAGCTCTCGCTGGTCGGGCTGCAGCAGCTGACCAGCACGGATCGTCCGGCACTCCCCAGTGAGATGAACCCAGTACCTCAGTTGAAAATGCAGAAATCACTGGTCTTCTGTGTCGCTCGCGCTGGGAGTTGGAGACTGGAGCTGTTCCTATTCGGCCATCTTGCTCCGCCCCTTCGCCATTACTTTCAATGGCAAAAACTGACATTACTTTTGCAACAACCTAGTATTTGGCAGAAAGGTGATACTGGATTAGTAACATGGGTTTGTCACTCTTCTGAAATTTTCAGTTCTCTGGAAAACTTTATGTCGACTTGACTATAATTTTGTTTAAAATAATTGATATAATACTTCTGTAAAACATGAAAAGCTTTGCAATTATAAATTCTGCATTTAAACTGCTCAGAAACTTTTTCTTCTTGTGTCATAATTGTATATTTCTAGAAAAATTATCCATTTAATGTAGTTTTTAAATTTTGTTTCTATAATTTTTTTATTGTTTTTGTAATATCTACAGTGTCTATTGTAACACCTCTATTTATCCCTGATATTGACTTTCATCATTTACAATTTTTCTCACATTTGACTTGTCTGTCTCACCAGAAACATCCCAACTCAGCTGGATTTTCAAAAATATTTTGTCCTTTTTATTCTCTTTATTGTTGCTTATATTTTAGTTCCATTATCTCCTAACCTGTATCACTTTTTCTTGTATTTTCTTTGGAATTTAGTTAGTGTTCTTTTATAAACTTTTAATATGGATTATAAGATTTTTTTATATAATCTTCTTTCTTATATATGAATTCTAGGATATAATATTTCCTCTGGTACAACTATAGCTGCTTCCTACACATTTTTGTACGTTTTAAGAGATTATATTAAGAAATGTTTCATGTATATACATAGTAAAGAAAACAGTAAAATTATAGCCTCCTGTCATGTACATAAATTCCAGTATAAATTACTATCAATTCATGGTCAATCTTGTTTGGTACTGTGAAACCTGACTATCTGAGACACATCTTAGTCAATTTAGGAAGTTTGTTTTGCCAGAGTTAAGGATGTGCGCCCATGACAAAGCCTCAGGAGGGCCTGATTACATGTGCCCAAGGTGGTCAGGGCACAGCTTGGTTTTATTCATTTTAGGGAGACATGAGCTATCACTCAATATATGTAAGATGTATATTGGTTCTGTCCAGAAAGGCGGGACAACGTGATGCGTGGAGGAGACTTCCAGGTCATAGGTAGGTAATAGAAAAATGGTTGCATTCTTTTGAGTTTCCGATTAGCCTTTCCAAAGAAGGCAGTCAGATACGCATTTTTCTCGGTGAGCGAGGGACGACTTTGAATAGAAATGGAGGCAGGGTTGCCCTAAGCAGTTCCCAGCTTGACTTTTCCCTTTAGATTGGTGATTTTCGGACCCCAAGATTTTCCTTTCACAGTATCTACCCACACTCTGTCATCCTTTCCTTAACATTTTAAGGAAATTTACATATATGATTTCATTCATAAACATTATGGTATTTATCACTAAAAGACAGGATACTTAAAACAAAATAACAATACATTATCACCATCTAACATTTTTAATAATAACTTCTCGATATGCTCAATAGCCAATCTTTGAACTTTCCTGTTTTTCATCTTTCTTTTTATAGTCAGTTTTATTAAGTTAAAATTTAAAGAAAAGGTCCACACATTGAATTGGGTTGTTATGTACTTTGAACGTTTTTTAAACTATAGCTTTTACTTGTCAGCTTTTCCCCCACTTATATTTGTTGAAGATATGATGTTATTTATTTCATAGATTTTTTTTTTTTTTTGAGACAGAGTCTCACTCTGTCGCCCAGGCTAGAGTGCACTGGTGTGATCTCGGCTCACTGCGAGCTGCGCCTTTCGGGTTCACGCCATTCTCCTGCCTCAGCCTCCCAAGTAGCTGGGACTACAGGTGCCTGCCACCACGCCTGGCTAATTTTTTTGTACTTTTAGTAGAGACAGGGTTTCACTGCCATAGATATTTCTAAATATGAGAATGTGTTCACTACATCCTGTGCTGCCTTTAATATATTCCTAGTTGGCCTGAATTTCTCATAAATGATAGTCTATCTAGAGACTTGACCAGATGAAAGATTTGAATTTCTGGAACGAATACTTCATAGATGACGTTGAGTACTTTTTTTATCAGCGTATCTTTTCTGGTTGTCTCTTCAGTTAAGATATTGAAAGTGATCAGCTGATACAATTGTTACCCGTCTGATTTATCTACTATAAATTTTTCTATCACTATTTCATTTACAGTTTTAGAAGCCATTTATGGTTATTGACTGTATCCATTATTTTGGTAGAGTTTATATGTTATTATAATTTGTATTCTTTGTTTATTAAGCTAAAAAATCCTATTACAATATTTCCCTCAAGGAGTCTTTGATTATTCTGATGTGAAATTCTTCCAGGAAAGGGTGAAATAATTTTTAATTTCTTTTAATTAATAATTTCTAATTCATAATTTGACATATCATCTTCCAAAGTTAACCATATAACCATTTGTTCACTTCCCTTAGACACTAATAGATTTTAACGTATTCAGTATGTTTCAAACCATTGAAAAAATTTCAAACCATACAAAAATTGTCTCAACTTCCGAGGGATAATTTTTAAAATGGTTCCTGTGGTTTTACTGTGATTTTGAAAAATTTCTTAATTTTCTCTTGTCACAACAGGTTTTAGGCTCATCTTGTTCATATCCTGCCTCAAGTGTGGAATCAGCCAACTCCCTGAGCACCCCTACTTCATTTTAGTAAATAACACAGATTGTAATATGAGGTTTTTTTTCATGTATTGCAACCATTTTTTATTCCCTTGCAATGTTTTATTTGCATTATGGCATCTTTAATAGTGAAATTTTAAATTTCTGTATGTATGAGGATATTCTAATTTTATTTTTATTGTATTTTTCTAACCAAATTTTATTGTAATTAAGAAGTATGCTTTATAGGAGGATTTAGTTAACTATGTTAACTGTGGCCTGCTGGGCAAGTCCAGCCCTATTTTAATAAGACGTTACTGGTGCAGAGCCAGGCTCATTATTATATTTTTATATTGTTTATGTCTGTGTTCACACTACAATGGCAGAGACGGCTGCAGTTTTGTTGTTTCAGTTTTGTTGCTTGAAGTAGGATATGGAGTTCTTTGTCTCATGACCAGGAGAATGAAGGAGCATAAACACAAAGGTGAGGTTGGAGCAAAAGTTTAATAAGGGAAAGGAGAAAGCTCTCTGCTTTGAAGAGGGGTTGCCATTCTACAGTTGAATACAAAGGCGTTTATAAACAGGTTAGTAGGGAGGGATATTTCATTTTCAAAAGGCGTGAAAAACTGGTTAGGAAGTGTTTCATTTGCATAAGATGTGAATTCCTGACAGCTCCACCTTGTCCTTTTAGTGCACATGTGGATTCTTAGCCTAGTCACTCCATATTGTTTAATTTCCTTCACCGTGCATGTGTTGGGGGCAGAATTCTCCACTGTGGACGTGTCTGGCTCTGTGTAACTTTTTTTATCTGTGCAGCCACAGGCATGTTTCAAGTAAGCCACCCCTCCCCATGCAAGCTCCCTTATCTGAGTATGTCCAAAAAAGGAAAGGGATGTGTTCACTGAAGCCTACCATATATATGTAACCGTTGTTAGTTATACAGAAGGCATTTTTATGATGGACTTTGCCCCCTTGTCTGTGCTTGCACCTTGATCTTTCAAGCTGTTCCTTTGTTAGAAAAAGGAATTCTAACAAGGACTTGTCCCAGCTGTCTACCTAACTGGTTGCTTTCTCTCTCTTCTCTCAAGACCATGTCACCCACAGAACCTAGCATATTTACACACAGTCTGTTTACATAAAATATTTGTTGACCTTTGCTTTATAAGGATTCTGATCACTGAAGTAACACATGACTTACTTTGTGGTCCAATATAGATCTATTTTGAAAAAAATGTTTTACATGTGCTTGAAAAGAACAGGTATCCTGAAGTTGTGGGGTACAACTTTTATATGCTTACTAATGTTGAGTCTGTTTGTTTTATCAAAAACTGAGAATTGTATTTAAATATCCCACTGTGATTTCTTATTTATCTATTTCTCCTTACTGTTCTGATTTAATATGTTTTATTATCCCTTATATTGTAATGGTTGAGAAATGATTCATTCATTTTTTTAATTCAATTAGTTATTGTCAGAGATATTGCAAGGTGGATCCTTGACTTTTAAGAGTCTAATGTTAATTAGCACCTTTACCCTATGAGGAAAATGAAAAGATCTTATGCTCTTAGACTCTATTTCTTCTCCTCCTTGCATGAATATGCTGTTTTTTCATGTATTTATATGTCCACATCCATTTTAACAGTCATTTTTAATTCAACTTGACTTCCCATTCTTTATTCCTTGTCACATTTCTGTGCTTCTGACAGGAGTCATTTCCTGAAATTAACTTCCCACCTAAAGTTAACTAGTTTTTATTCTCTTTAATGCATATCTGCTGATTGTGAAGCCTCTCAATTTAAAAAATCAAAATCAATCTAACAATTTTTTTTTTTTTTTTGAGAAAGAGTCGTGTTCTGTCACCCAGGCTGGAGTGCAATGGTATAATCTTGGTTCACCACAACTTTCCACCTCCCAGGTTCAAGAGATTCTCCTGCCTCAGCTTCCCAAGTAGCTGGGATTACAGGTGCCTGCCACCATGCCTAGCTAATCTTTGTATTTTTAGCACAGACAGGGTTTCATCATGTTGACCAGGCTGGTCTCGAACTCCTGACCTCAGGTGATCCACCCTCCTTGGCTTCCCAAAGTGCTCGGATTGCACGCGTGAGCCACCATGCCGTGCATTAACAGTATATTTTACTCTCATAATTGAAGGGTATTTTTTTCCGAGGTATAGAATTCTAATATGGAAATTATTGTCCCTTAGTAGATTAAACACATTCTTCTACTGTATTCTGGCTTTCTTGCTTTTATGAGGTGAATTGTCAGTCTAATTGTGGCTTATTTGATGGTAATTTTTCCCTCATCTTCTACATACATCATACATGCTTTTAGAATTGTGTGTGTGTGTGTGTGTGTGTGTGTAGTTTTATGCAGTTAAACTGATTGTTTCTTTATGTAATTTTTTTTAACTCCTTCTTGAAAGTGTATTGGGCTTTGGAATTTTAGCTGTCTCTCAGCTAAGTCTTTTCTGAAATGTATGCCAGCCATTCTTACCCCATCCTCTATGTCCTTCACTTTCTTTCATAGTTTTTATCCTTTTCCTTTCTTTGCTTCTTTATAAATAATTTATTTGAACCATGTTTTCTAAACTAATTATCTCTTTAGTTACATTGATTCTGCTGTTACATTTATATAATATTAGGCTCTTAATTATTATTTTTTCAATAAATGCCAGTTGTATTTTTTGAAAAATACTCTAATTATTTTATACTTTTAGTTCTTTGCTGAAATATTTTAGTTTTGTTTTACTTCCATAAGAAGAGCAACTATAGTTGTTTTAAAACCTCTGTCTGTTAACTCCACAACCTGAAATATCTGTGGGTCTTTCTCTACAGCCTTGTGTTGTGCTGGTTTCTATTTATGTTATCTTTTTATCTTGCATAAATGGTTATCTGTGACTTTTTTCTGTACTTGTGTTTGGAAAATTATTCAAAGAAATTACATGTGACCTATGGTCTTATTTTCCTTCAGAGAGAACATCACTGTACTTTAATCACTTGGAGCATTAGTAGTTATCTAGGTTGACTTTAATCCATTTTCAAATTTTGAGATTTTCTGACATAACGTGATTACTAGAAGCTGGATGCACTTTATGCTTTACTTAGTTTACTTTTACTGAAAATGCACATATTTTCATTTCTTCTATCTATAAATTCTCCTTTGTTTTCTATGCCACACTTGTGGCACCTCTGGCCAGTATTCAACTCTGACTTTTAGTCTTCCTAGCTCTGCAAAGTTGACAAAGCACTGCTCAGCCTCCCATTTGTGTCTATAAAGATCTCCTGAGAAAAGTGATATTAATAAAAACCTGATTTATTTGGATTTCTGTTTTCTCAGATAAATGCCACCTAGAGCCACATAAAACCATATTTTGCACTATTAAGTCAGAAGTTATATTATCATTCCATATATATATATATATACACACACACACACACACACACACACACACATCTCAAATGGAAATATCTGTAGGTATATAGAAATCTATCTATCTATATTTCTATCTATTTAACTATTGCCCATCTATCTATCATGTATGAAAAATGTGTAATGTAACCTGTATCATACATAAAGAAACAAATAGTGCCCATAATAATTCTTTTTCCTTAAGGAGAATGTAGATGTTATAGAGGACGCTCCAATTTGTTTTTCTAAAAAACCTTGGTCTGTAAAGTTGAATTGAATTTTTTCTTTCGTTTGCTTATTTATCTGTTTATTTTCATTATAAATAATATTTGTGTTTGGAATAAAGGCTTTTTTGACTAAATAGAATGTGATGCAAAGATAAGATAAAGGTCAAGTAAACAAAAATCATATCAAGTATCTTATTGGATCACAGGAATAAAACTAATAATAAATACCAACAGGAACTCTCAAAACTATACAAATACATAGAAATTTAACAGCTTGCTTCTGAATGATCTTTGGGTAAATGATAAAATTCAGGCAGAAAACAAAAACATTTTTTTAAACAAATGAAAATAGCTATACGACATATCAAAACCTATTGGTTACAGCAAAAGCAGTGCTAAGAGGAAAGTTTATAGCATTAAATCCCTACATTAAAAAGATAGAAAAATCAAAAAATAAAACACTTACGAATATATTTAAGCAAAGACGTGAAAGATCTCTTCAAAGAGAACAACAAAGCACTGGTGAAATAAATCATAGATGACACGAACTAATTTTAAAAATCCCATGCTTATGTATTGGAATAGATATCATTAAAATGACCCTGTTGCTCAAAGAAATGTGCAGATTTGATGCACTTTTTATCAAATTATCATTGCCATTTATCACAGAATTAGAAAAAAAAACTAAATTTCATATGGACTGAAAAATAGCTCAAATAGCTAAAGAAATCCTAAGCAAAAAGAAAAAAGCTAGAGGCATCACATTACCTGACTTTCAATTACACTACAATACTATAGTAACAAAAACAACATGATACTATTACAAAAATGGGCACATAGATCAATGGAACACTGTAGACAATAAAGCCACATACCTACAGAAATAAAGCCACATATCTACAACTAACTAATCTTTGACAAAGTCAACAAAAATGTACAATGGAGAAAGGACACCCTGTTCAGTAAATGGTGCTGAGAAAATTGGCTAGCCATATGCAGAAGAATGAAACCGGACCCCTGTCTCTCACCATATACAGCAATTAAAGTGGATTAAAGACTTAACTGTAAGACTTGAAAATATAAAAACCTATGGGAAAACCTAGGAAAAACTCTTCTGAACATTGGCCTAGGCCAAGAATTTAAGACTAGGGGCTCAAAAGCAAATGCAACAAAACCAAAAATACACAAATGAGACTTAATTAAACCAAAAAGCTTCTGTACAGCTAAAGAAATAATCAGCAGAGTAAATCAACAACCTACAAACTGGGAGAAAATACTTTCAAATTATGAATCCAACAAAGGACTAATATCCAAAACCTACAAGAAAATCAAACAACTCATCAAGAAAAACCCTGATAACCCCATTAAAAAGTGGGAAGAAAGCCAGGCTTGGTGGCTCACGCCTGTAATCCAAGCACTTTGGCAGGCCGAGGTGGGTAGATGACTTGAGGTCAGGTGTACAAGACCAGCCTGGCCAATATGGTGAAACCCCATCTCAACTAAAAATACAAAAATTAGCCAGACATGGTGGTGGGCACCTGTAACCTCAGCTACTCGAGAGGTTGAGGCAGGCGAATCACTTGAACCCAGGAGGCGAAGGTTGGAGTGAGCCAAGATTGTGCCACTGCACTCTAGCCTTGGCAACAGAGGAAGACTTCACCTCCAAAAAAAAAAAAAAAGGTGGGAAGAGGATATGTATGAACAGACATTTCCCAACAGAATACACACAAGTAAGTGGCTAACAAACATAGGAAAAAATGTTCAACATCATTAATCATCAGATAAATGCAAATTAAAGCCACATTAAGGTACCATCTCACACACCAGTCAGAATGGCTACTATAAAAAAGTCAAAAAACAAAAAACAAACAGATATTGGCAAGGATGTGAAGGAAAGGGAATGCTTATACACTGTTGGTGGGAATGTCAATTAGTATAGCCTCTATGGAACACAATGTGACTTCTTAAAGCCCTAAAAATAGAATTATCTTTCCATACAGAAATCCCACTACTGAGTGTCTATCTAAAGGAAAAGAAATCATTATATTAAAAAGACACCTGCACTTATATGTTTATTTCAGCACTCTTAACAGTAGCAAAGTTAGAGAATGAACCTAATTGTCTATCAGTGGATGACTGGATAAAGAAAATGTAGTATGTATATATACCATGGAATACTACACAACCTAAAAAAGAATGAAATCATGCTTTTTCAGTAACATGGATGGAAATGAAGGCCATTATTTTATGTAAAATAACTCAGAAAATCAACTACTGGATGTTCTCACTCCCAAGTGGGAGCTAAGCAGTGGGTACACATGAGCATACAGAGGGGAATAGTAGACACTGGGGACTCTTAAAGGGGTAGAGGGATGAGAATTGAAAAATTACCTGTTGGGTACAATGTCCATTTTTCAGGCGATGGGTACACCAAAATCCCAGACTTCACCACTGGGCAATATATTCATGTAGCAAAACTGCACGTGTACCACCTGAAAATATAAACATAAAAATTAAGAAAAAAAATTTATAAGAATTTGAGGATTCTTGGAAGAAAAGAAACATATCATATTAACTCAATTGCTTATTTTTGAGGGATTAAAAAATAGTCTTTTAAGTGTATTGGACATTTGCTGAATTCATCAGAGTTAATAACCAAGGTACATTGTCAATTACAGTGCTTGCCTTTCAGTCGCTTTTGTACTTTTTTGAAAATTTTGATCATGATCTTTTTTTTGACAGCATGTGACTGATGGTTATGTTCTTGCAGCTTCCTGCTTTATTTATACATGGAAGTGACTCAGAAGCAATGTGGAAAGTAGAGTAAATAAGCAAACACTAAATAATTTCTCTCTTCTGCTTCTTTATCATTTTTTTTTAGAGTTTCCTCTGTGACTGATGGTGATTCATCCAATTTTACTCGGTCTGTTTTACTGACTATTATCACATCTCTTTCTACAACCAAATATTAACTAGAGAAAAATATATGTTAGGAGACAATATCATTTGAATTGTGGAGGATTTTTAGTTATCCTAGTTTTATTATGCCATCAGATACTTGTTTCTTTTGCTGTGACCCAATGGTTAGAAAAAACTGTATAATTACTTAATTTCACAGGCACATCCAGTTCAAAATAATGACTAGTAAATACAGTTACCTGTTTTTTGCCAATCACATAAAGTAATAGACAACTATATAAATTTGTCTTTTTTACTTACTGCTATGTCACCAAGGCTCAGTACAGTACCTGTATTAGTCATGAATATTTGCTAAATAAAAACATGGCCGAATGAGTGAAAATAAACAGATGGGGAAATCTTCACATCCAATGTTATTGGATGAATACTCTATTCAGCTTGGGTTGCCCACCAGGATTGCCACTGATTCTGTTCTGCAGCGAGCAGCTGTAATACATGCAAAAACAACAAACAAACCAACCCCGAAGGTCGAGGGAGCTGAAATTCCAAAGAAAGAGGCTGACTAATCCAGTTTCTCTGAAACTACTTACTAGAGACTTACATAAAGAGGTGATGTCTCAGGTGGCTGCAAGATGGTGGATCACTGCACCAGCTCTCCAAAAAAATATCTTTTATACAGCAAGCTTTCAGGGTAAAACATGTGCAGCTGGTTGGTCATGTCTCAGATTTTTTTGCCAAAACTTGTGACCACTGGGCATGTTAGATATGCATATTTATGAGGAGTTATTTATGCTGTGGGCATTGTTTTAATACTTTGCTGCAGAACACTTTGGTATGCAGGAGTCAAACCTTGGTCATCATGGCAGTTTTGCTTCAAGATGGCATAACTCTTGCCTTGCAACAGGCTGTGTTCTTGCAGTTTCTCTTTCCCTATTATCATGTTGTTCTACAACAGGGTTTCTCAATCTCAGCACTAGTGATGATTTGGGCTGGATAATTCTTTGTTAGCATGGTGGAGAGATGGGTAGTTTTGTGCACTGTAGAATGTCTTGCAGCATCCTTGGCCTCTGTCTTCAAAGTGTCAGTAGTATCCAAGTGTCAGTCCAGTTGTGACAATAAAAAATGTATCCAAACATTGTCAATTATCCTCTGAATTGCACAATGTCCCTGGTTGTTAGCCAGAGAAGTGACCAAATTAGGGCTCCAATTTCTGTGATTCACCAGTAACAACCCAAAGCCTGCTCACATAAAATTTCTCCATCTTGTAGTTGAAGCAGCATTAGTTAGCATTCTTTTATTATGTTCTTAGTAATTTGGTGCCATTGATGACTTTGCTCAGAATGAGGTGAACAGACATACTGAAAGACATGATGTTAAAAAAATCAAATATCACTTTGAGAACTGTGGACTGACTCACTATGTCAAGGCTCATCTTTCATCATCTATGGTGAAAGATGTTTTCTTTTCATTTTTTAATCCAATCCCATGTGAGGTGATGCTCATAAAACACGCGAAAGAATGAATTAATGAAAAACAAAAAACCCACAGGTTTGGATGTGCTTGCCTGTTGCAACAAAGTCAACTTGCTATGAAAACACGAATAATTTGTCCAATATAATTTGGATAAGGTGTCTTTAACTTTGCATAAAGATTTTTTATTGTTTTTGTAATTTTAAGTGAGAAAGGAAATATAAGCAGTGATTAAGCACACTGGACCCATGACCTGCAAGAAAACAAAGAATCTTTTAATGCTAACTAAAAATATATATTTATATTGTATCTACAGATTGCTAATGTTATGTACATTTTGTAGGTATGGAAATTGAGGTTCAAAAAATTTAACAAAACTTTGCAAAATTCATAAAAGTATTAATTAATAAAGTTAGGATGCTGAAGATGCTGAATCAGGTCTGAAACCAAGATTTTAGTAACTTGAATGTAAAGTATATGAAGACAGAATATTTTACATGCTTTGCTCTCAAACCTTACACAAGTGGCTAGAATGGTGCTTGATACATAATAGGTAAGGAAGAAAAAAAAAGAAGGAAGGAGAAAAAGGAAGAAAAGAATACTGTATCACATAATTTTCATGGCCTTTTTGTCTCATTCTCTTTGTTGTGTAGCAAAAGTAGTTTTTGCATAGTCTAGTATCTTAAATGTTGAAGTCCTTGAATAATTGTTTTATACTCTAGGTCTCCATTACCTGTCATCCTTCCTCTTTTCCCTGACTACATCCCACAGAATAGTGTCTTCAAAGTTACCCAAAAAAGAAAACTCATTTGGGGAACAGTGAAAGATTATTATAATGGTCCCTTGACAATACAAGAATATTTTAGTGGGTATTTTTCACTTCTCCCCTCTGTGCAAACAAATCATATTTAGATGCTTAAAAGGGCTTGTTTTTACTTGCTATTGCCAGATGTTTTCTATTTCAGTGACAAGAGTCTTTTTCCATGCATATTACAAATCACATTGATTTTCAGCCATAATAGAGATGAAAATGAATATGTAAAACAAATAAAATATACTTTATTTCTATATTGCATACCATTTTCATTCTGATCATACATACATATAGCACACATCCACTGTGAGAAATTTGGAGAAGCAAGAACAATAAAAACAATTGTTATTATTTCACAATGTTTTATTTTGGCATTTTTTAGTAAATGGACCCCTATTTTTCCAAATATCACTAGTCTATGAGCATTTAGATGGCCAATACCAGCATTATTCTGAACTCCCTCTGGGAGTCACAGAAGTCTAGACTTTGCCTGTTGTTGCCTATGGATAAAATTGTTTAAATCTTTTTAAATATCAACTTCAAAGAAGATAAAAGGGGAGAATATTAATTTGGGGACATCAATTTTTCAAAAATGGCCTGTATAAAAGTTAAAAGGAGTCAGTGTTAAATTTTACTCTAAAGATTCATCAGAGGGCTCTGAGTATGGCTTCCATTGTGATTTAGCTATAAGTCTGTAAAATTAGTGTAATTGTACACCATATTATTGTTGTAAGAATTAAAGTGATTTGGACATAAAGTGCCAAGGAAAATGTGTTCTCATGTGTGCGTGTGTGTATGTGTGTGTGCACGCTTCAAGAAAACTAAGAACATAAACATCATTTATTATGTTTCAAAAAAAAAATGGTTTACTTCAATTGATAATACATGTTCTACGATTCCGTAAATGTTGAGTAACTGAGTAGACAAATGGGCAATGGCCAGACCATATGTAACAGTAGAACTCTGACCTGCAGCCTCTGCAGCAACTAGTCCGGGAAGCCAGAACAGAACTTCTACAGCAACTAGCCCAGAAGGGCAAGCCACAATCTTTGCAGCAGTTGGCCCAGACTGGTGAGGACTTGGTCAATGACTGCCAGCTTCTCTATTTTTTAACCTGATTTCTAAATAAGGACAGACCCAAGAAAGCCAAATATGTTCCCCTGACCAACCACCTGAACGATGACTATTTAACCCACCTGCAGCCTCCTCATGCCAATAACCTCCAATCAGAGAGCATATGTAAAAACCTTCTCACTTATTCACTGTAAAACTTTCCCATGTCCCTCTCTATCTTTGAGTTTTAGCTAAATGTAAGTGAGGATGGTTGATTTTCTTATTTGGATGATTTCGTTTATTTCCAGAGTGTCCAGAAATTGACACAAACATATCAAAATTCCATAAGCTACTTTTTCATTGTCATGGTGTCAATCAACTGTGAATCATGTATTCCCTAAATAATGAACAGCAAATTGGGAGCAGATTCTCATATCGCTTTTCAGAAAGGAAACCATTGCCTATTAGTGATATGGTTAGAGTTGAATTGATACAATGTTTTATCCATAACACCTGAACAACCACTATTACCTTTTAGATTTAGTTGACAGAACAGTAATTTCTGTGTCACAAGTTAGTTTCATTTTTCAGAAAAACTCCAGGAAGAATGTCCTCCAATGCTGAGAAGAACTTAAAAAAATTGTCATCTACGGTTTAACTGAAGGGTTTCTTCTAAAAAGAGCTATAACCTAAATGGTGGTTACAGAACTGTTTGATAATTGAGGCAAATGTATTTTACAAAAGAAAAAGAAAATACTCCACATATGATACTGTGGATGCATATGTAAAACAAAGTTTTTTGTTTTTTATTCCTGACTAGGCAAGTAAGTATAATACCATGCGAAAAAGGGGCCTTTGTTTTAATTTTTGTGCAATATTAGATAAAACTGATAAAAACTTGAGGCCACACCATAATAGATTTTTAATACTTACATTTTCAATTTCATGGTAAGGCATTTTGACTTTTCATTCTTCAGTGTCTGGGGGTCTCACTTAAGGAGTGGAGTAACTGCATTTAATGAAGATGACGTTCAAATTATTGAAATGGCAAATGGGAAGATGGACATTAAAGCATGTTTGATAATAAAAAAATGTTTTGGCTGGCTGCAGTGGCTCATGCCTGTAATCCCAGCATTTTGGGAGACCAATGCCGGTGTACCACCTGAGGTCAGGGGTTTGGGACCAGCCTGAACAGCATGACAAAACCCTGTCTCTACTAAAAATATGAAAAAAAAATCAGCCAGGTGTAGTGGTGCACACCTGTAATCCTAGCTGCTCAGGAAGCTGACGCATGAGAATTACTTGAATCTGGGAAGTGGAGGTTGCAGTGAGCCAAAATTGCACCACTGTACTCCAGCCTGGGCAACAAAGCAAGACTCTGTCTCCACAACAGCAACAAAAAGTTATATTGCTGACTCAACTGTGTTCTAGAATTGTCTGATGGACCAATGTGCCATCCGGGTCTCAGTGGCTTTAGTTGTTTTCTTCGGATTGACAAGTTATGGATTTACTGAAGTCTTCTACAATTGGAAAGATAACATTCTGATTATTTAATAATAATTGTTTCTCTTTAAATATTCACATGAGAAGAATTGGAATTTTATTTGTAATATGTAGGATATTGAGCATCTTTGGTACTTCTTCCATGGGGTGTTAGAATAGAATTAGCATTGTGATTCCTGAACTATAATGATTGACTTGCCTTCATGTCAGCTTCTCTGGCATTTCCATGGAGTCAGAAAGAAGCCTGCACATGCAGCCTTCAGGGCCCAACAGGTTTAGTTTGTATTGATGGCTGAATTAAGGCAAATTTCAGACTGGCTGGGAAACTGGTTTCTGGTCTGTCTGGGAGGTCACAGAGACAATAAATAGATGGGTAACAAACCAAATGCTCTCTCAGCTATCCTAGGGCCTGACTTATTTCAATTCCCTTTGAAGATTATATTATTTAGTAAATTTCTGCTCTGATCTTCTAAGTGATCCAGAAAGTCAGGGTAGTATTCTAAATATTTGTCCCTAGAAGAATCTGCATGAGTGAAAGCACCAGTTTGAAAAGCTGTGGCTGACAATGAAGCAAAAACAAACAAACAAACAAACAAACAAACAAAAAACAAACAAAAAAAACCTCAATACCTGTACAGGATGTGTTCATTTACAGGATTTTTCCAAGATAAGGAAATTCTACTGTGTTTTCTTAAATTGAGAAAATTCATTTTGCTCTTTCCATGTTTGATGATCACAGGCTGTGGCGAGCAAAATAAAAATCACACTAGTATTTACAGGATTAACAGGTTTTGTTGAATTATTTCATGTAACAACCATAACATCTTAAATTCACACTAATAATTTCCAGTTTTGATTTTAATTCTCACTTAGACCATCTAATTTTACTTTCAGTATATACTTCAAGTGATTGATTTCACAGACTGCTCTTTCCAATGCATATGGCTAAAAGCCATAACGTATTTTCATGAGAAAAATGCTGGTGTAGCTATATGTTTCTGTTTGTTCTTGATGTTGATCAATCTCTATGTATATATACATATATATGTGTTATCTCTGTGTGTGCATAAATATATATATATTTAGTAACTGTATGCATACACACATATATAGTTACTGATCTATTTAGTAACTATATGTGTATACATACACATATATATATATGAGATCAGGTTTCTGATCTATTTAGTAACTACACACACACACAAACACATATATACATACGTAGTTGCTAAATAGAACAGAGATCTTCAGGACTTTGTCATAATATAGTTTGACCAAATAGCACATTTATAGCATTTTAATGATATTTTCATTAAATGACTACCATAGAATATTTGATTTTTTCACCTTTATAAAACAGAGACTATTGCACTGGAAGAGTAAAGTGATGTATTCAACTAGATTTAATAATCAGTTTATTCTAGTAGCATATAAGATAAATTCAACTCAAATCAGCTTACACAAATAAAATAATGCATTTGATCATATAAATTGAAAACTCGGGGATATGTTTGATTCAAGGCATAGCCAGGTGTTCAAGATCATACAGCACTGTAAAGACTTGGCCAATTTTGTTTCCATCTATCGTCTGTGTTTTCTTTAGGTTTGTTTCACTGTCACACAGCAACTCCCCAAACATGGTATCCCCTGACATCCCTAAACTTTATAGTCAGTGGTTCTAGTACGAAGAGAGATTTTCATTCTATGTACTTCCAAGACATGCTGTGATTGAGTCTCATTCATTCTCTGGAGTCATTCTTGAATGCCTGAAACTGGAAAATGGAATGATGCGCCATTGGTTAAATTCAAGTGATGTGCCTCACTAGTGCTGAATGGGGCTACCTTCATCTAAAGTACATGGGTGGGGACTAGGGAAAGTTGTTTACGAAACAAAAATTTGACTAGGAGAGAACAAATTCTTGCAGGAAAAATGAGATCCTCCTGACATAAAATATAAAGGAAATATAGCCTTATGCTAGAAGAGTAACTTGAGTAAGAGTTTTCATTGTAACTTAGAATGAATTTGTGTTATGAAATGGTAGAATCTGGAAAAATATTATTTAGAAACAACAAGTAACTTAATATCTCCAAATGCACAGTTTGGGAAAAAAAGACTAACGTGTTATTTAATGGTGTTTTGATTAGGAAGAAAAAAATTTTGAGGACATCAAGGCTCTGAGGGGAATAATGCTCAGGTTGATAAAGCAATTACTTTCTTTGCTAAAGAACTCTCTACAAATCTGCCCTTAGAATATTTTTGTGTTATTTTGTTTTCACTTCAAGAAATACATTGTATTTTTTTTCCTGCCAAATTTTCAGTAATTCGTATGGCAGAGTTAATTCTTCACTAGACTCATTTTATAGAAGGTAAAGGAGAATTTTCATAAAAGATGAGTGGGATTTTTGTGACAAATGATGATGCTTTGGAGTCTATATGCAAAGGGAAGCCCAGACTGAGGAAAGCACTCCCTCTTCAGTTTTGCATGTAGGTCAGCACTGGTGAAGAATCTCAGTGTCTGTTGGAACTTGGAGGAGCTGTTCGGGGCATACCACCTGTGGGGCATACAAAGGGTATCGTGATCAGTGAAACATAAGAAAGCTTCATTTGGCTCAAGAAAAAGCAGAATGTGGAAGGAGCTACTTGGTGATTACACTAGCAAATGTGTCTATGAACAGACATGGGTCCCTTGAAGGACTTACGAGAAGAGTGGACTGCATTACAGTAAACAAAAAATTGTGTGATCAATGATGCAAACAAAAATAAGAACTTTGGAGTGCTAGCATCAGTGTAACTTCATTGATTAGAGCTCATTAAGGTGTTCTGGTTATATTTATATTAACATATAGTGTAAACATCAGAGATCATCATTTGTATCTTAATTGTACTTGATCATGTTTTCTTGCAAATACAATTTTTAAAAACTCCAACTTAATTCTATTTGCTTGCCATCTAAAGGTGGGAACATTTAGAAGTAACTTATTTATTTTATTTTTTTGTTTTGATTTATTGAGTTCAGAAACTTGAAGTTTACATTTTTTATATATCCTCTAAAGTAATGAAATTGTGTTTTTGCTATAAAATATCTAAGAATTGTTCATTAGACATTATTTTTATTGCTTGCATAATTTTTCCTAATGTACATAATTATTGTTTGCAAGAAAAGTTTCTTTATATTAAAAGAACTATATGTTTTCTGTATTTATACAATATATACATATGTAAATATGAGATATAAAATGCTAAAATTAGGGAAAAGTAAAGAGTGTATGACTTTAATTATATGCTTTTCTACTAAATTATTTTGAAAAATGCTTTATGGAATATCTAGTGTAAAATTAAATTTATAATACATTTAGTTGAATTTTTGGTAGCACCAAGTTTAGTGTTATAGAGGCAATCTCAAGGAAAATAAATAATGAAGTTCTTACTTTTTCTTAAAATTATGCAGCTTACTTTAATATTTAATAGATTTCTTTACAGTTTTGAGGAGAGATGATAGATTTTTATGCCATTGACATATAGGAGCTTTAGGGTTTGTAATTATTACTAATTGTAAAGTGGAATTGCTACCTTAGAATTACATAAATTTTGGAAAACTAAATTTCAACAGCACTCTTCAGTGTTAATTAAATCACAATTTCTACCTTTAGGTAATTTGGTCAAGCATATGGGCCATCTGTGCACTGACTGCAACTTATGTAATCTTCTTGGACCATCTTTCTGTTGTATGTAGTTTACCTCACTTATTTAATTACTGTATACTTCAAGATTTTGTGGTTTGCAATATGCTCACTAAATGAAATTCTGTCCATATTGCACTCCCTATTCGCTGAGACACAACTAACATTTGGTGTTGATTAAAAATCAGTCTTGTCTGTCATTAGTAGCAGAATGACAGCACTAAATAATTTTTCTTTTTGTAAACATTATGTTTTCAGTGTCAGTAAAGTAGATATTTTATTAAAATTTTTCAATTTTTTTTTTTTGTTCAGAAAGTTTTAACACCTTACGGATTTTAGCATGGTTTTCTCTTCTTTTCTAATTAATTTTCTGGGACATTTTATAATTAGAAATGTTAAACGGCCAACAAATGTGAAAAATTCCTCAACATCACGAATCATCAGAGAAATGTGAATCAAAACCACAGTAAGATATTATCTTACACCAGTCAGAATGGCTGTTATTAAAAGGTAAAATAATAGTAATAACAGATGTTAGCAAGGATGTAGTGAAAAGGGAACACTACATGCTGTTAGTGAGAATGTAAATTATTTCAACCATAATGAAGAACAGTTTGAAGATTTCTCAAATAACTAAAATAGAACTACCATTGGACCCAGTCATCCTGTTACTTGGTATATACCCCAAGGAACTTTTGGTCCTACCAAAAGGACACATGCACTTTTATGTTCATCACAGCACTATTCACAATGGCAAAGATGTGGAGTCAACCTAGGCATCCATCAACAGTGGGTTGAATTAAGAAAATGTGGTTCATACATGCCATGGAATACTAGCCAGAAAAATTAGCAAAATTGTGTCCTTTGCAGCAACATGGATACAGCTGGAGGCCACCATCCTAAGTGAATTAACACAGGAAAAGAAAATCAAGTACTGCATGATCTCAGTTATAAGTGGGAGCTAAACATTGCGTACACATGGGTACAAAGACGAGAGCAATATCACTGAGGACTACAAGGTGGGAGAAGGAGGGAGGGAGGGAGAAGCAAGGATTGAAAAACTACCTATTGGGTGTCCTGCACACTGCCTCGGTGATGGGTTCAGTCATACCCTGAACCTCAGCATCATGCAATATATCCTTATAACAAACCCATACATGTACTCCCTGAATGTAAAATAAGCTGAAATTTAAAAACAAAAATAGAAATAAACATTGTAAAAGAAAAAAATTGAAGTGTTAGCAGATTTAGAATCTTCTCTCTCAAAAAGAAAATTTTATCTATCCTGTTATTTGACAATAGTTACCAATTATACTCCATCTTTTACTTGAATTTCTTGTAGATTATTTGTAAGTATATTACAGTCATTATTGGAGGGATCTCCCAGATGATCACTATATATATATTGATTTCTATTTTCCAGTTTTCCATAAAGAGTTTTGAGATTATGTCTGCTTACTTTTCTCACTTAAATGTATTTATATAATGTAGAATATGGACTGTCATAATTTCTGTTATATGGTGTCAGCACATTATTTTCTAAAAATTCTGTTAAACATTTCAGATTTCATGCACTTAGATGAGTTTTATGAAACCAACTCAACTATTCACTTGTTGGATTGTCTAAGTATATTTTTGTACCTATTAACATTCCCCACTCCCTACCCCCGACTCGCACTCCCTACTACCCTTCTCAGCCTCTGGCAACCATCCTTCCACTTTCTATCTCCATGCATTCAACTGTTTTAATTTTCAGCTCTCTCAAATGAGTGAGAATACGTAAAGTTTGTCTTTCTGTGCCTGGCTTGTTTCACTTAACATAGTGACCTCCAGTTTCAGGCATATTGTTGCAAATGACAGGATCTCATTGTTCTCTTTTCTTGTTTTGTTTCTTCAGTAGTGTACTTTGTACATGTTCTGTTTTGGAGAAAATTTTATTTAATTTAATACACTTTTAATTTTTGGTGATAGTTTAATGCTGAAAAAATGTCTAAATTTCCCATTTTCCAAAGAGTTGATAGATGTATACAGAGTTTTGTTAATTTTGCCTACAATTCAAACAATTTGTCATGAAATTTCAAATTGTAACATTTCAAAAGAGTTCATTTAAACAAATAGACTTTCAAGGGGAAGGACTGGATCGATGTTCAAAATTGGCTAAAGAAAATGCTCTGTGATGTCATAGATTCTTGCCATACAGACATGTAGAGCATGCAGTTACACTGTGATGAACTGGACATCACCTTTAACTCATGGATACTCTTACCTTTTTAAAATTTCAGTAGTTTCTGGGGAACGGGTAGTGTTTGGTTGCATGGAAAAGTTCTTTGGTGGTGATTTCTGAGATTTGGTGCACCTGTCACCTGAGCAGTATACATTGTACTTAACGTGTAGACTTTTATCTGTCTAGCCCCTCTCACCCTTCCTCATGAGTCCCCAAAGCCCATTATATCATTCCTATGCCTTTTTGTCCTCACAGCTTAACTCCCACTTATAAATGAGAACATACAGTATTTGGTTTTCCATTCCTGAGTTACTTCACTTAGAATAATGGTCTCCAACTCCATCTAGGTTGCTGTGAATGCCATTATTTTGTTCCTTTTTATAGCTAAGTAGTATTCCATGGCACACACACACACACACACACACACTGATTGATTCTCATCAATCATTCTTTGATTCTCATCTTGGTCTTTGTTGTTTTATAGCAGTGCTACTGATTTGTGTACATTGATTTTTGTATCCTGAAACTTTACTGAGATTCTGCATTTAATGTTGCAGCTTGGTAGTTAAAAAGGTTCTAATAGTTTATTTGCTTGGTTAGCTGAAACATGGATCAAAAGATGGCCACTGTGAGCGAGCTGGAATGCCTGATCTCTCTTGGTTTGATGTAGAGGAAGGGATCCCAAGGGTTAAGGAGATTGGAATGTAGATTTGTGAGGGGAGCACCTGAATCTTTGAAGAGCTCAGTGATTGTTCTTCTCGGTACACCAAATCTTACAGTGGGAACCTCAGTCACTCAACTGGAAAAGTTAAATGCACTGGGAATATTAGATCCTGAGGTGGCAGGGTCCAAGTGGCAGCACTCAACTGTCAAAGGCAAGGTAGGTATAGTTACCATAATGGACAGCAGAGGCGAAACAGCAGTCAGAATAGTCTGACTCATGTAGGGCTCTGGAATTGGCTAATTGATCATGATATTCCTAGAAGTGAAATAGACAAGAAGCCTACTACATTCTTACTTAATTTGTATAAGCAGAAAACTTCCAGGTCAAGTGGACAAAAACTAATTTGAATCATAAAAATAGAGAATCATGACTCCTCAATCAATTTCCAGACTTGAACCAGTTTACAGACCCGGGTCCCTTTGAGGAAGGACCTCACTACACTACTGAGAATGTGTACTGTTACTCTTTCTCCCATCCTTCCCCCAAAAAGACCTCTGGACTTTTACCAGGGTATCTGTGTATTGGGGAAGGGAGAATGATCAGAACTTTTGAGTACTACTGGGCACTGGCTTTGAGTTGACATTGATTCCAGGGGACCCAAAACATCGTTGTGGTCCTCCAGTTAGAGTAGGAGCTTGTGGAGGTGAGGTAATTAATGGAGTTTTAGCTCAGGTCTAACTGACAATGAATTCAGTAGATCCCTGGGCTCATCCTGTAGTCATTTTCCCGGTGCCAGAATACAAAATAGAACTAGACATATTTAGCAGCTGGCAGAATCTTCACATTGGCTTTCTGATTGGCATGGTAGGTTTATTATAGTGGGAAAAGCCAAATGGAAGCCATTAGAGCTGCCTCCCCTAGAAAAATAGTAAATCAAAAACAATATGTCTCTGGAGGGATTGCAGAGATTAGTGCCACCATCAAGGACTTGAAAGATGCAAAGGTGGTGATTCTCACCACATTCCCATTAAACTCTCCTATTTAGCCTGTGCAGAAGACAGATGGATCTTGGAGAGTGACAGTGGAGTATCATAAGCTTAACCAAGTTGTGATTCCAGTTGCAACTGCTGTGCCAGATGTAGTTTCATTGCTTGAGCAAATTAAAACATCTCCTAGTACCTGGTATGCAGCCATTGATTTGGCAAATGCCTTTTGTTCCATTCCTGTCCAAAAGGCCCACCAGAAGCAATTTTTCTTCAGCTGGCAAGGCCAACAATATACCTTTACTGTCCTACCTCAGGGGTATATCAACTCTCTGGCTTTGCATCATAATCTTATTCACAGAACTCTTCATCACTTTTTCCTTCCACAAGATATCACACTGGTCAATTACATTAATGACCTTATGCTGATTAGACGCAGTGAGCAAAAAGTAGCAACCACATTGGACTTATTGGTGAGATATTTGCATGCCGCGGGGTGGAAAAAATATGACAAAAATTCAGAGACCTTCTACCTTTATGAAATTTCTGGTGGTACAGCAGTGTGGAGCCTGTTGAGATATTTTTTCTAAGGTGAAGGATAAGTTGTTGGATTGGCCCATCCTACAACCAAGAAAGAGACACAATGCCTTGTGGGGCCTATTTGGATTTTGGAGGCAACACATTTCTCATTTGGGTGTGTTAGTTCAACCCATTTATTGAATGGGGTCCAGAATAGTAGAAGGCTCTGCAATAGGTCCAGGCTGCCTTGCAAGCTGCTCTGCCACTTGGCCTATATGACCCAGCAGATCCAATAGTGCTTGAGGTGTCTGTGGAAGATAGGGATGCTATTTGGAGCTTTTGGCAGGCCACAATAGGTGAATCACAGCAGAGGCCTCTAGGATTATTATTTTTATTATTTTTTCACACAGAGTCCACTCTGTCACCCAGACTGGAGTGCAGTGGTATGATCTCGGCTCACTGCAACCTCCACCTCCCAGGTTCAAGCAATTCTCCTGCCTCAGCCTCCCGAGTCATTGGGATTGTAAGTGTGTGCCACCATGCCCAGCTAATTTTTGTATTTTTAGTATAGATGGGGTTTTACCATGTTGGCCAGGCCTGTCTCAAACTCCTGACATCAAGTGATCCACCTGCCTCAGCCTCCCAAAGTGCTGGGATTACAGGTGTGAACCACTGAGATTGACTAGCCTCTAGGATTTTGAAACAAGGCCCTATCATCTTCTACAAATAACTATTCTCCTTTTGAGAGACAGCTCTTGGCCTGTTACTGGGCTTTAGTAGAAACTGAATGTTTAACTATAGATCACCAGTTGCCATGTGACCTAAACTGCTTATCATAAACTGGGTGCTTTCTGACCTATCTAGCCATAATGTTGAGGGTGCACAGCAGCATTTCATCAAGTGGAAGTAGTATATATGTGATTGGGTTCAAGCAGGTCCTGAAGGCACAAGTAAATTACATGAGGAAGTGGCTCAAATGCCCATGGTCCTTTCTCCTGCTACTCTGTCTTTTCTCTGTCAGCCTGCACTGATGGCCTCATGGGGAGTTTCCTATGATAAGTTGACAGAGGAAGAGAAGACTAAGGCCTGGTTTACAGATGGTTCTGCATGATATGCCGGCACCACCTGAAATTGGACAGCTATAGCACTACAGCCACGTTTTATGATATCCATGAACAACAGTGATTAAGGGAAATCTTCTCAGTAGGCAGAAATTTGAGCACTGTACCTGGTTGTGCACTTTGCTTAGAAGGAGAAATGGCCAGATGTGTGATTATATACTGACTTATGGGCTGTAACCAATGGTTTGGCTGGATGGTCAGGGACTTGGAAGAAGTATGACTAGAAAACTGATGACAAATACATTTGGGGAAGAGGTATATAGGTAGACTTTTCTGAGTGGTCAAAAACTGTAAAGTATTTGTGTCCCATGTGAATGTTCACCAAAGGATGACCTCAGCAGAGGGGGATTTTAATAACATTCTGTAAATATCTGTTAAGTCCATTTCTTCTAGGGTATAGTTTATGTCCATTGTTTCTTTGTTGACTTTCTGTCTTGATGACCTGTCTAGTGCTGTCAGTGGATTATTGAAGTCCCCCACTATTATTGTGTTGCCATCTATCTTGTTTCTTAGGTTTAGTGGTAATTGTTTTATAAATTTGGGATCTCCAATGTTAGGTGCATATATATTTAGGACTGTAATATTTTCCTATTGGACTGATCCTTTGATCATTATATAATGTACCTCTTTGTCTTTTTAAACTGTTGTTTCTTTAAATCTGTTTTGTCTGATGTAAGAGTAGCTATTTATGCTTGTTTTTGGTTTTCATTTGCATGTAATAATTTTTTCCATCCCTTTATCTTAAGTTTATGTGAATCCTTATGCATTAGGTGAGTCTCTTGAAGAGAGCAGGTACGTGGTTGGTAAATTTTTATTCCTTCTGCTATTCTGTTATCTTTTAAATGGAACATTTAGGCCATTTACATTCAGAGTTAGCATTGAGATGTGAGGTACTATTTTATTCATCCTGCTAGTTGTTGCCTGAATTTCTTTTTTTTTTTTTTTCCATTGTGTCATTGTTTTATAGGCCCTAGGAGTCTTATGCTTAAAGGATGTTCTGTTTTGGTGTATTTCAAGGTTTTGTTTCAAGGTTTAAAACTATTTTTAGCATCCCTTGTAATGCTGGCTTCGTAGTGGCAAGTTCTCTCAGCATTTGTTTCTCTGAAAAAGACTGTATCTTTTTTTTATTTATAATGTTTAGTTTTGCTTGATACAAATTTCTTGGCTGACTGTTACTTTGTTTGAGGAGGCTAATAATAGAACACCAATCTCTTCTTTTTTATAGGGTTTCTGCTAAGAAATCTGCTGTCAATGTGATCAATTTTCCTTTATAGGTCATCTGATGCTTTTGTCTCACAGTTCTTAAAATTCTTTCCTTTGTTTCCTGATGACTGTATGCCTAGATGATGATATATTTGCAATGAATTTCCCAGGTGCTCTTTTGGCTTCTTGTATTTGGATATCTAGATCTCTAGCAAGGCCAAGGAAGTTTTCTTCAATTATTCCATCGAACAAATTTTCCAAACTTTTAGATTTCTCATCTTCCTCAGGAACACCAATTATTCTTAGGTTTGATCATTTAACACAACCCCAAACTTCTTGGAGGCTTTGTTCTTTTTTTATTATTCTTTTTTTCTTTGTCCTTGTCTGATGAAGTTAATCTAAAAGCCTGTCTTTGATCTCTGAAGTTCTTTTTTCTACACATTCTATTGTTGACACTTTCTAGTGCATTCTGTATTTCCGTGTTTATTTCCAGAAGTTGTGATTTTTTTCTTTATGACATCTATTTCTCTGGGGAATTTTTAATCTACATGCTATATTTTTCTTTTTAATTTCTTTAAGTTGGTTTTCACCTCTCTCTAATATCTCCTTGAGTAGGTCAACCTTTTGCTTCTTTATCTGGAAATTCATAGATTTCTGCTTGGTTTGGATACACGGCTTGGGAGCTAATGTGGTCTTTTGGGGGTATCATAGAACCTACTTTTGTTATATAACCAGAATTTTCTGATTCCTTCTCCGTTGGGTAGACTATCTCAGTGGAAAAATCTAGAACTCCAGGGCTGCTGTTTAGATTCTTTCATCCCATGGAGTGATCCCTTGATATGTGCACTCACCCTTCCCTAAGGGATGGGGCTTTCTGGGAGTTGGAGGGCATTGAGTGGTAATGCTTTTCTGGGTCTAGCCACCCAGCAGGGCTACCAGGCCGGTGCTGCAGAATGTCTGCCAGGAGTCCTGTGATGTGATCCATCTTCAGGTCTCCCAGGTGTGGATACCAACACCTGCTCTTGTGGAGGTGGTAGGGGAGTGAAGTAGACTCTGTGAGAGTCCTTGGTTGTAGATATGTTTAGTATGCTGGCTTTCTTGAATACTGGTTATACTACCAGTGATGTGTTCATCTGAACAGACTCAGGGCCTCTGATTAGCCAGGATGACGCAGGCAGTGGAATTAGCTGTTGTTTTCTCCTTCCTTGGAGCAGGGTTATTCTGTCATGAGTTGTTTTAATTGTCCTGAGTTTGTTGGCCTTCAGCCAGGAGGTGGAACTTTTAAGAGCACCAGCTGTGGTAGTAGAAGAGAGATATAAGCTTGCCTTAATTTGGCCAGGATAGGTATTCAGGTTTCTCAGGCAATGGGTGGAACCATAAAGTTCCCAAGAGTTTGTGTCTATTGTAATTGACTACCAGTGTGGGTAGGAAAATATGATCAGGTCAAGCCAGGGTTAGATGGGTCTGAGCTCAGACTTTCCTTGGAGGGGACTTGCAGCAGCCACTGTGAGAGAGAAGGGGGTGGTTCTCTGGCTAATAGAGTTATGTTCCAGAAGGGATTATGGCTGCATCTGTCACCAGGGGAGTGGGGAAAAGCTTGTAGAGATGGACTTCCCCCAGCTCCTGCAATGTTGGAAAGGCTGGTCTTGCTCCCACCAAGTTCTGTTAAGACCAAAGTTTATCTCCACACAGCCTATGCATAGAATTCAGACCTTTCCTTGGGATATAAACATCCCTGCTTAGAAAGCAAGCACAGCTTTTGAGCCATCCCTCCTCCCTATCTGCCCACACTGTAGACCATGGCACCTGTGCTCCCTTTCTGCAACAGTTCTTGTTTTCCCTCCAGATCCTGCTCAAGATACTTTGTGCCCACTCAGAATTATTGCAAAGTTCAGCTGGAAGCTTCTTTCACACTGGGACCCCTCCCAAATTTCACCAGCTGCCTTTGGCCCTGTGAGATAGAGTCACGGATGGCTTTCCTGGGCTCAAGCTGGAGAATGGGAGCCCCTACAAGGCTCTTCGTGCTGCCACTTATACTTTTATATTCACACTAAATCCATTTCAGCTCTAGATAAGGTTAAATCCTTCTCCAACAATCCGAATTTTCAGGTTTCCTGGTGGAGATGTGTATTCAGAGGCAGGTTTTCCCCGTCTCACACTTTGGGAACTCACAGTTTTTTGCCTATCTCATGGAATTTGCAGCAGTGTGCCACTTCTTCCAAAGGGTCTGTGAATTCTTTTGATTTTCCTGGTATGTTCCTATGGTTGTTCTTGGAGCAAAAGTCTACAGTGTGAGTCTCCACAGGCTGTTATGTTTGCCCAGGTGGCGGCTGAATGTTAGCCCTGTCTCCTCTCCACCATCCTCCTCCCACCCTGGGTCTCATTGTTTTCTATGACTGAATAAGACTCCATTGTATTTAAGTACCACATTTTCTTTATCCATTCATCTGCTGATGGACATGCAGGTTGCTTTCAAATTTTGACTATTGTGAATAGTGCTGCAATAAACAAGGGAGTGGAGATATCTCTTCAAAATACTTTCTTTTGGGTACATACTTAGCAGTAGCATTGCTGGATCGTATAGTAGCTCTATGTTTAGTTTTATAAGGATTGCCAAACTGTTCTCCATAGTGGTTGTACTAATTTACATTCCTAACAACAGTGTAAAAGAGTTTCCTTTTCTCCATATACTTGCCAGTATTTATTATTGACTTTCTTTTGGATAAAAGCCATTTTAACTTGGGTGAGATGATATCTCATTGTAGTTTTGATTTGCATTTCTCTGCTGATCAATGATGTTGGGTACCTTTCCATATGCCTACATGCCATTTATATTTGTTCTTTTAAGAAATACCTATTCAGACCTTTTGTCCCCCCCCCTTTTTTTTTTTTTTGAGACTGATCTCAGCTCACTGCAAGCTCCGCCTCCTGGATTTACGCCATTCTCCTGCCTCAGCCTCCCGAGTAGCTGGGACTACAGGGGCCCGCCACCTCACCCGGCTAGGTTTTTTTTTTTTTTTCTTGTATTTTTTAGTAGAGACGGGGTTTCACCGTGTTCAACAGGATGGTCTCGATCTCCTGACCTCATGATCCGCCTGTCTCAGCCTCCTTTTGCCCATTTTAAAATCAGATTATTAGATATTTTTTCCTATTAAATTGTTTGAGCTTCCTATATATTCTGGTTATTAATTCCTTGTCATATGAGCAGTTTGAAAATATTTTCTTTTATTCTGTAGGTTGTCTCTTCACTTCATGGATGGTTTTTTATTCTGGTGCAGAAGCTTTTAACTTGATATGATCCTATATGTCCATGTTTGCTTTGGTTGCCTGTGTTTGTGGGGCATTACTCAATAAATCTTTGCCTAGTTCAATGTCTTTTTTTTTTAGTAGCTTCATAGTTTGAAGTCTTAGATTTAAGTCTTTAATCTACTTTTATTTGATTTTTGATTATGATGAGAGATAGGAAGTTATTTTTATTCTTCTGCATATGGACATCCAGTTTTCCCAGCACCATTTATTGAAAAGACTGTTCTTTTCCCAATGTATATTCTTGGCACCTTTGTTGAAAATTAGTTTGCTGCAAATGTATGAATCTATTTGTTGGTTCTGTAGTCTGTTCCATTGGTTATGTGTCTATTTTTATGCCAGTGCCATGCTGTTTGGATTACTATAGCTTCATAGTATAATTTGAAGTCAGGTAATGTGATTATTCCAGTTTCGTTCTTTTTGCTCAAGACAGCTTTGGCTACTTTGCATCCTTTGTGGTTCCATATAAATTGTAGGGTTTTTTTCCTATTTCTGTGAAAAGTGTCATTAGTTTTGATAGGGATTGCATTGACTCTGTGGATTGCTTTAGGTAGTGCGAACATTTTAGCAATATTTATTCTTCCAACCCATCAATGTCCTTCCATTTTTTCTGTTCTTTTCAATTTATTGCATTAATGTTTTATAATTTTCATTACTGAAATCTTTCTCTTCTTTAGTTAATTCCTAGGTATTTCATTTTATCTGTAGCTTTTGTAAATGAAATTATTTTCTTGTTACCTTTTTCAGATTTTTTGCTATATGACATATGGAAATGCTACTAATTTTTGTATGTTGATTTTGTATCATGCAACCTTACTAAATTTATTTATTACTTGTAATAGTTTTTTCATGCAGTCTTCAGGTTTTTTTTAATATAAGATCACATAATCTGTAGGCAGAATAATTTGAGGACTTATTTTCCAATTTTGAAGCCCTTTATTTCCTTCTCTTTCTGATCTAGCTAGGACTTAAAATGCTGTAGTTTTTTAAACATCAAGTAGATACTTATAAAAGTAATCTACTTTTCAACACTTGAAATAGTTATTCATATGAAAAACATATTTTAGATTTGTTACAATGAACATTACAAAGACATTTAGAGACCCTTCAATCTAACTCTCTGATACTGTAGATAACCTGAGATGAATAGATATTAAGAATATTTTTCTGGATCACAAAGACTATTACTAACAAGTGGAAGATTAAGTCTCACATTACCTCATTTCTGTTCAGCATTTTGGCCTTATAGCTGGCTCTCTCTCTTAATTTATTCTCATCATTAGGAAAGAAAGTGAGGTAGAACTTTAAGATCAACAGTGCTTTAATATTGACTCTAAGTAAACATCAGTTATGCTATAACCCACTACCATCATTTCAGTTTTAAGTATTTATTTTTGCTTCATTTCTGTATTTTTATTGGCAGCATCTAGTGTTTCTGTTTTGTTAATTGTTTTGTATCCTTTTAAGATTTATTTACATTGTAATAGAATTTCCTAAAAATGTTTTAATGCTCTTTATTGCCAACAGAGAAGCAAAATATTTTCAAATGTAATAGCACTTTCTTTCTCTAAAAGAATATTATAAAGGATCTCTGGTTTAAAATGGCTGACTGAATATATGCATGCATTTTTACTAACTCCTCTAAAGTACCCATAAATGTGTGCGTGTGTAAGGCACTGACACTAGATGAGGAATGTCAACTAATTTTGTAAAATGAAAAATGAAAAAATGTGTGGACTAGTAGAATGTATTAAAAGAGGGAAAAATCAACAAGAAGAAAGCCATTTGTATCACTAAACCCCCAACATATTCTTCAGTGAACAATATCAGTAGCTATAAGATATTAACCAAGAAAAAGCATCTATCAACACTGGTATTTAGGCATACTCCTGATTACCTGCCTCTTTATTCAGAAACGATGGCTGTTATTATTTAGGCTCTGTCTTTACTCATAGAGTTTATCACACTTTGTAAAGCCCTGTTGACACATATAAATTTAGATCCAAAACTCAAATTTAGTTTGAATAGTACCTTATCATAAACAGAGTCCTATACAAACAGAACCATGAACTTAGAGGGAATTATGAAAATGTAGGCAACAATAGATGATGTCAATAAAGCCTGTAAGAACCTCTGTAGAGCTGAGAATAGACATAACATTCATGAAATAAGATCAAATTTTCATGAAATGGTAATATCCTTAGCATAAGAAATAGCTTTTAGAAATTAAAACCATTAAATCGTAAATAACAAATTTGAAAAAACTTTTATAATCTTGAGTAAAAATATAAAGTGTCATGTGCAAGGAAAAGTATGGCAAAATAGCAGGATTCATCTAGTTGATCCAAGGTCTGGCTCATAGTAGTTCCAGAAATATGTAAGATAGAAAATATATGGTCAATAATTAGCAAAGAATGATACAATGCTTTGTGCAAAGTTAATGACGTGAGTTTCCAACCTGAAAGAACTCACATAATATGAGCAAAATCAGTGATCCAGGAGCAAGATAAACATCAAATGCTGATGTCAAGAATAAAGACACAATGCTAAGGGTAAAGAGTAAAAGTGAAGGTTAACAACCAAAACCCCACTACCACCAAAACAGCAGCAAAAGCAGAATCTCTATACAAAAATCAGTAGGTGATTTCTCAGGAGTAATATAGATAACTAAAGAAAATAGAATAATGCCCTTAAATTGTGAAAGAAAAGCATTAACAACCAGAATTGTATATCTATCCAAGAAATAAAAAAAATGTTTGACAACATAAGAGAGACATTTTTAGATATTCAGAATCTAAAATAATTTTTTTCTGTACATAAATATACTCCACCATCAAAAGGTGGGGAGGATATAGGATCTGACTTGTTCTACAGTAAGAAATGACTGACTAACTTCAGCTAATGTTCAAAAAAGAAAAATTAAGACATAACAATATAATGTTATTTTTTAGAATTCTTGACATTAACAATAAAAGAAAAATAGGAAATGTAAAGTGGTTATACACTTAAATCAAATGTGAAATTTGTCACATTTTTTCTTGATCAATACCCAGATCCTTTTATCACCAGTCACTTGTCCTCATCTTTATTTGATATCTGAAAAATTTAACCACTCACAGGTAATTTTGAATTGCTTTCCTTTTTCTTCAAGCATCTTCCTCCTTACCCTTTATACAAAGCTTGGAAAACAGGGGAAACCATCCAGGTCAAAAACTGACAGGGAATCAAGACAATATTATTAAAGCTCTAGAAAACCTCACATAAAAATTTAATATGATTGGGCAGACGGTTATACTCAACAGGTGAAACATGTGCTATCAAAATAGAATAATGTAATATGTAGATTTATGTAATCTTCAGGTTGGAGATTGAATCCAACTCCTGTTTTAATTTAGGCACACTTGGATTCTGGCTTAGAATTGGATATGAACTCTGAATATAGCTGTTTATGCTGTTCATGTTGAGATATTTAGAGATGAGCTCTGAAAAGTCTGAATGTGTTGCACATTTACTGCCCCACTAAAAAGATTTAAAAAATTTAAAAAACACAACTGATCATCCAGAAAAAGGGTAAGAAAACCTGATGATCCTAGACGTTGAAGTGACCACCATTAGAAATATAACACATAACGGCGACTCCTCAGTCAGCAGTTCTGATCTGGATTGATCATCTCCACAGATGACGATGATTTATCCTCTAGTTCGGGATGACAAATGATCAGGGCTGAGTCTTTGGTTTGGGAAATTTTTGCTCAAGAGAACAAGAATAAGACTATAAACCCTCACTGTAATATTTATTTTATTTTAAGACAGTGATGAAATCAATCTATCTAACCAAATTGTTTGCCATCTGAGCAATTAAATATTAATCTAACAATTTTCTTACCAAGAATTACTCCAAGGTTTCTGTCTTAAAGAAGTCAAACAACCCTAAATGATTATGTCACAAAATATCCAGTCTCAAAAAGCAGTCCCCTTAAAAGACAACTGAAGCTCAGATTCAACAAGCTTGTAAACATTCATTCATATTTTGCTCTTTTTAAGACCAAGACTCTTTCAAAGTAGAGTTCTTTCTTATTGTGGTACTTTTAATGAACTTAACTTTGCATTGTCAACAGATAGTACACTGGTTTTTTGTGGGGAGTTGATATTCAGCAGGGATTTCTTTCACCAACTAACCAGGCTGGTTAAAAAATCAAAGCCCAAATATGCCTGAGATATAAGCCATGAATGTACTTTCTTCTAATAAATAACTTTTGATTCACTGAGAGCCATGGTAGAGCAACGATGCTTTTGCTTTGCTTATAGAAAAAGTCGATTTGACCTCTTTACATTTAGTCTTACTTTTAGTTCCTCATCTTCAGTGTGCTTGAAAATTCTTTTCAAGAAAAAAATATGGGTGTGAACACTAATTCCTTGTCCAATAATCCCTGTGATTTTATTGAAAAGTACTTTGTTTATTACTTTAGTTCTGCCACCTGGAAGACCTTTGTTTTATTCATGGCTATGGAAATCCTGAATAGTGCTTGGGATCTCATTGTACTCCATCATATTTGTTGAATTAATGAAAATATTAACTTATTAATGGTTTTTAACTTTCTATTCACTTCTGACACCCATGGATTCAGTTTCTTTCACAGGTGAATATCTCCTTATAAAAAACTATGTATTGGCAAGGTGTGATGCTCACGCCTGTATTCCTAGCACTTTGGGAGGCCAAGGTGAGTGGATCACAAGGTCAGGAGTTTGAGACCAGCCTGGCCAAGATGGTGAAACCCTGTCTCTGCTAAAAATACACACACATACAAAAATTAGCTGGGTGTGGTGGCACGCACCTGTAATCCTAGCTACTCGGGAGGCTGAGGCAGGAGAATTGCTTGAACCCGGGAGGTGGAGTTTGCAGTGGGCAGAGATTGCACCATTGCACTCCAGCCTGGGCAACAAGAGTGAAACTTCGTCTAAAAAAATATATATATGTATTGTATATTATATTTTATTTGCTATTTCTAGGTATTTGTAGCATGAGGGTTTCTGTTCTGATCTTATTGGTCTTCTCATGTTATCAACCAGTATCTCATCCACTGCACCTTGTAAAAAATTGGGAAGGAGGGAGGAGAGAAAAATCTGAAGGACTAATTTAAACCTGAATGAACTGTTTAGATTTCTGAACAGTACTAAATTTTAGTTTTGATTTTATTAATTTTAGACATTCTGTTTGCTCCCCAAAACACGGTAGCGCTTATGAAGGAGATAAAATCAGCTATAGAGAAGTAAGAGTTGCATTTCTTTTTTAAAAGTAACTTTATTAAAGCATAACTGATGAGTGACATTGTATGTGTTTATGGTGTAAAATGTGATGTTTTGATATATATCTATAGACACTGTGGAATGACTAAACCAAGCTAAATCATATATCCTTCACCTCATATACTTATTTTTTGTAGCGATAACATTTAAGATCTACTTTTTTGGCAATTTCAAGTATCCAATGCATTGTTATTAATTGTAGTTATCAGACTATACAGTAGATCCCCAAAACTTATTAATCTTGTGTAACAGAGACATTGTGCCATTTGACCAATATCTCCCCATTCCGTTCTCACCCTTAATCTCTGGCAACTACCAGTCTACCTTGCTCTGTGAGTTTCAGCTTTTTTTAGTTCCACATTTAAGTGAGATTATGCAGTACATTCTTTTTTGACAACACCGTGGTCATGTTAGTAAATTAGTGACTCAACATTATATGCCTTTTTCAGAGGCTTCCTCAGATTCATTTTTGTGCATGAGAAATCTTGTTATAAGTGCTGTGTTCATTTTATATGTATTATAACTAGGATTTTTTTTTCTTTCAGAACAATTTAAAATATATCTCTTGCCAGTGAGTCTAGGGCATAGAGGAAATTGTTTGCTGTTCCTCAGGCAGGACACTTTTTCTTTTTTCTTACCCTCTCCATTCCTTCTTCCCAACTAAAGAAGTGTTTTCTCCTATAAGAACATATCAATTTAGTACTATGATAGGACAGTATTTGTAAGAGGAAAATATTTATCTGATAAATGTTCCACTTTGAAACATCAGAATAAACAAATGGTACTAACTTAGGAGGACCTTGCTTACAAGGACCCACAGTCTTGCCACTGGTTAGTGGACCCTAGCCTTGATCATAAAAAGTGCCAACAAGATGGATCCAGGACTTTAAAAGAAGGAAAGTTGTAGAAAATGATGATGGGAAAGATTCTAGGAAGAAGAATAGTAAATTCAGTGCCCATCTAAAATCGAAATATAACTTTTGAAATATAACTCATTTTTAAAAAAATCCTTTGGTGTTCTAAATATGTTTATGATAAGCTATGATTATTTTATTATACCTACACATTTTTTTTGAAATTCTGGATTAATGCTTCAATTCAAAATTTGGGAACTTACTATGTATTTAATATAACATTAATGGTTAGTCCCATCTTCTCTGTTCTATGCACCCTTTCCAAAAAAATGTGACTTCATGATTTACTCAGTATCTGCAGTAAATGGTGAGAATTCTGCTAAAATATATGGTGGATTGTTTTAGTTGACTTTCTAAAGTTTACATTATAGTAATATGGAGATATAAACTGGGAATGTTGAAAATAAGTAAGACAGTATGTTGAGTTGACTTGTAAAAATGATCAGGAAAAAGAGGACCTGAGGGAAAGTAATTAAAAATTCTAAATCTGGAACCACACAATGTTGTGGTTTAATATGAAGTTACTTAAAACTGATGCAATCACTCAGACCTCAAAAAAAAGTATTTTTATTTATTGTCTTTTTATTTTCAGGATACTTTGTAATTATAAGAATTTAAAATGTAAACTATAAGTCAGTAGTTATAATTTAGCTGATTTCACCTAAAAGTACTTAAACTAATTTCACCTATAGCCCTAATATGCCAATATTGGTACATTTCTTATAATCAGAAAAAGTTAAGTGCTTTGTTACCCTTAACATATATGCAGTTAAAATTAATTTACAAATTGAATTCCTGATTTTTAGCAGTAAAACCAATGTACAGTATATCCAATCAAGTTTGTCTGATAGGGCTAAATCATCAAATATGCTATTGCTTATCCAAAAACCAAATCGAGAGATGGCTAAAAGTTTGGCTTCCCCTAATAATTTAAATTATTTGTGTCATCTATATTTCAATAAAAAGGAGAATTCTGAGATCCATTATGACACACCACTGCTGCTTTAATGCATTGATGTAAAAGCTGCTGAACAGTTACAGCTTCAGATTATACTTTGAAAGAATATGAAACTTATTCAATAGAAGCAGCTTTTGGTTTTATGCTGAGCATGGCTTTAAAAATTTTTTTTCTTAGTACTTCCAAATTCCAAGAAGAAAAATTTCATTTGAATTTCTTTCTGCTTCTGTCTGATTTCCTGATAAGTAGCTAGACCAAGAAATGGTTTGGGAAAATGCATAATCTTTCCATAATCTCCGTACACTAATTATGTTAAAGTTGCTTGAAATGAAATATGCAGATAGACTTCACCTAGACATGTCCAAAAAAGAAATTCCTTGAGGTCCTGTTGCTCTTGACTGTTATCCATACTCCACTAACTCATGTCTTCGTGTTCCTGGACAGAACCGAGGGTCAGGCTGGTTATTCTCGCAGCCTAATAATAAGATGCAGATGCCTGGGAAAGAAGAGAGTTTATTTCTGTAACCAGGTACAGAGAGAAGACTGGGAAAATATCACCAGATCAACTCAAAATTACGAAGTTTTCCAGAGCTTCTATACCTTCTAAGCTGTATGTCTATGTGTAAGTGTGCATTCATCTAAAGACAGAAGTGATTAAATTCTAATCTATAACTAAGGTCTGAGTTCTGAAAACCTTCCTCTGGAGTCCCAGTAAATGTGCTTAATCTAGATGGGCCCAGGTGCTGGGGTGATTACCCTTATCTTGTCTCTTGCTAAATCATGGAGGTTTGGGGAGTTCCTTTAGACTCCCAATAAAACTTGTTTGTGAAGGTCTGGAGAGTTTCTTCAGACCCCCAATAAAACTTGTTTAATCCTAAGCAGGCACTGTTAAGAATTCCTTCATTATCTTGTCATGCTTCAAGGCCCAGGCAAAACTCTTAGTGGGCTTTTTTTTACATTCCAGCCTTTATATGAGGGCTCTGGTTCTATCAGCTTTTAATATTTAACTTAACCCCTCAGTGGTGAAGCAGTTGTCATGGAGGCCTGTTTGTTCAGCTGTTAGTGAGACCTGGCCTGCCACATTAGTCTCCAAAATCAATTTGTATTTATTGATTAAAATATGTATAAATTGTTCCTCAGCTCTAGAAATAAAAGAGCTGAAGTCATAACTTTCAGCAACAAGGATGTATATAATATTCTTTGGGCTCCATCCTTTATGTAAGGTTTGGTTAATTTTATTCTTTCTCTATAGAAATACTCTGAAGTTAAATTTTTCCAGTGTCTCAATAGACACATTCCTATAACAACATTAATATTTTAAATGAAAAGCATTATGAATAAATTTTGAAATTTGGAAATAAAATTAGCCTAATGATTTCTTATTTATATGTCACAACCATTTAGCAAAATCATTTCACAGTAATTGAGGTTTTTAAGGCTAAGAAAGCAAGTAAAAAAGCAGGCATATTAAAAGGCCTTATGATAAAAGTTATTAATATGAATTATGATACTAAATTAGCATGTTATCAGGAGAATAGTTAATAATTAATTTTCACCTGTCATTTCAACATGTGTATAAATAAAAATTGTTATTATAAACTTAATTATATAAAACATCCATTTAGATAATATAGAATTCAAATAGGTTATAGTAATCAACATTAGCACTATAAAAATTATAAATGTTAATACAATTATTACTAATATTTTAATTGAGGTTTTCTTTTATTAAAACCAATTATGAAAAATTCCCCTCTACATGCAATTTTTACAAAATTAAAAGAAAACAGGGAAAATGGACATAATTTGGAAAATGGCCATGATAAATCTTTTAAGATGTGGTATGTTGTAGTTTAACACCATCCAAACAAAAACAAGAGTTATGTAGTATTTAGTAATGATGGTGAATAAAAGCATAATAAAATCTCTTTTCTGAAAAACAAATTAAAATATATTTGTTAATTTAAAAAAAAATTGAATAGTTTTGAGCGCAAAATATGTGCCAGGAAGAGGGAGAGTTCACTGAAAGACGAGGCCATGCTGTCCGTGGAAGTTTGATGATATTCAAGACCTTAGGAAGGTGCTGGGGCCTTACCGGGGTCCAGCTCAAAAAACCACATTCATAATTGAACATAGGAGATGTAATGAAATAATTATTGAATTGGTAAAAGATATTCATTATAAATAGGGGTAAAGAAAACACATAATACAGTAATAGCAAAACTAAGAGATGTCTGCAAGTTGGGAGACCTCAGTATTAAATGATGTGCTAAATCCCCTACCCACAGTTAGTGCTTATCACTCTGAACAGCAAACTTGACCAGGTACAGACATAGGGCCCAAAGACATAACATCTAATAGATTCAGAACATTGCCAGTATTCATGTAGCGTATATATTTTTTCCTATGTCCTTTGCTAAAGTCATTTGGTGCTAAACTTGTGTTTTATGTGAACCTAATTGTCTATGTGGACCTTTGTGATCATACAGCGATAGGTGTGTGCACACACACACACACACAAAGAGCAAGTGGTAGAATATCATATATGTTATACCAGTCTAATCCTATTTTCATAAAAATAAGAACAATAAAGCAGAAACAATCTGTATGTATTTATCTGTGCATGCATGTGTGTGCATTGTGTTCCTAAAGTTTGATAAAACCTTGTTTATGATGAGGGGGGAGATCTAGCTTTGCTAACAACAGTGAAGGAAAAATAAACATCTACTTATAATTTTACTGTAAAAAATAAACATCTGTTCATTTTGTAAAACAGCAGCTCTATTTTAAAAAATCATATTATGATGGATATATGTCATTTTGCATTTTCAAAAATCTATAGGATGTACAGCAAAAAGAATGAACTTCAATATAAATTATGGATTTTGGTTTATAGTAGTATATTAGTATTGGTTCATTAATTGTCATAAATGTTCCACACAAATAAATAAACTGTGAACTCTGTGCAGGGGAGAAGGGTGTGTATGAGGATTCTCTGTCCTTTCCACTCCATTTTTTGTAAATCTAAAACTGCTCTAAAAAACTAAGTATATAAATTACAAAGCAATCAATATGAAAAATAATGGAAAATAATTATGGCATAGAATTTTTTTAAGTTGTTATATCAGTAGACCAGAAATGCTGTTGAGGTTTTGGAAAAGACAAGGCAGGTAGTATTTTAAAGTAGAAAAGACACAAATCTAAGATAAACCAAAGTGCATGGTTCCCCAAAGGAGTCACCAGAGAGCTCCAAATCTAGCATAAATTACACTAAGATCTGGGAAGGACGTGGGTAGGAGAACTGTATTTGTAAATTGCTGCAGATGCCAGCCTGTGCTTTTCCTCCACAGACCTCACAACTGGGAGTGGTATCCTCTGCTCTTAGGTGAAATTTGGGACTTACTTTTTGTGGAAGAAATTTCACTCTGCCTAAGAAAAAGTGTAAGGAAGAATATTAATTCCTGTGTAAAGAAACAGTGAACATTAGGGACTCAGGAACTGAGGGAAGTGTAGAGAAAGAGGAAGGAGAGAGAGAATCAATCTTTCCCCCAAAGTGAAATAAGCTAATGTTCTCCCCTAGGTTTATCTTTGTCACAGCAGTTTGGGAGATTTTACTTCCTCATGTCAAATCCACACTCTCTCTGGGGTAGCTGGTCTATCAACACTCCCATCTGGCAGAGAAGCCAATTAGGGAAATATACTTAACACAGCTAGAGAGGTAAGTTGCACCAGACATCTGTACTAAATAAGGGAATCTTGCTTTCATAAATTCGAATGGAAAAGCAGAAAGTAGCACAAGCAACAGATAATTTAAAGAAAAACAAAATGAACAAAAAACACTCAAATGACCAGAGAACTGACTTTAAGGACTGACATTATTAGAGGACTAGAAAATAACTTAAAATTTATGTTAGGTATCACTAGAGGATTGAGAGAATTTTTTTTTTATACACAGAATACAGAAGTTAATGTAAAGATGAACAAAATGAAAGAAAGAAGAGTTTTTGGAAAATTAGACTGTGACTATTGATATAAACAATCCACTGGATAAATGAATGAAACTATATTAAACTTGTACTGTGAAATGAGATGAGTGAAATTTGAACATATCTTGAGTATACATAGGAAACCAGTTGATTATTTACTGAAAGTTAAAATAAGTGGAATATAAATCCAGAAAGCATTATATTTGTGTGCCAAATTTTCATAAAAAATAGAACAGATCAAATGGAGTTGAGAGAAACAAAAAAATACAAGAAAAATTCACAGAGCTAAAGATGGTAATCCTTTGATTGAAAGTATCAACCCACATGATAAAGAGAAAGAACCCCCAGAGACTCAACTTTGTAAAGTTTCAGAACCAAGTAATAAGGAGCAAGAACTAAAATATTTTGGCAGATATTTCGTAATGTTTTTCTTTCAAGTATTTAAACGGTAAGTAGCAAACAAAACTTATTATATCTGGAAAGAAAGAATGAAGATAAATGTGAGAAATGTTCCTCTTTTATATTTTCTTCTAAAGGCTCTTTGAATTTTTGTATTTTTCTTGGCTTTGTGCATGTATGATTTTTATTATTTTAAAAACTTGTTATAAAAATCAGGTGCATCATATACTATTATTTCATTACTGTGATTTTTTTTTTTATTCCTACAAATTTCACTGGGCTTTAAAAAATTATGTCTAATTCAAGTTCACATATTTTGCTAAAATAATATTGGGTAATATTTATAGCAGTCTCTGTGCTCAGCCTGATCCTAACCATTTTGAATTGCTTCTGAGGATTTCCAGTGCTTACCTGTCTGGAGCAGAGAGTCTTTTCCTGAAATTGAGCTGCTGAAGAGCTGTGTCAGTCTGTTTTTGTGGTGAATTAACACCTCCTGGTAGCAGCTCTCAGCAAATAATTCCAGAGAAATGGTGCTTGCCTTGTATGCAGTTTCATGGTATGTGGTAATATGGGAGTTAATATTTCATCCCTGGCTATCTTCATTTCCAGGTACCATTTCCCTGTTCCCCTAATTGAACCTCCTATAATAAGTAGCACTATTTGTACCTTTGCCTCAGGGTCTTCTTTTGGAAGATCATAAACTAGACCAGGTCTGATTTTAGTAAACTTAACAGATATTTTCAATTTATTTTTGATGGCAATGAGGCAGTAATTTATTTTTCAATAGTTAATCAAAATATCCTTTAAATTTTTGCCCAAGAAATGTCCCATTAATTTTATCTTCTTTGTTTTGCTTGCAATCTATTAATTATGGCAACGTTTTCCTTACAGAATTAGAATATAAGTAACGAAATTTTTAAACATGTGTTATATCTTAGTCACTTACAATTAAATAATACATACACTTGCATTTAAAGCCACAATTTTTCATAACAGAACTAATAAAATGGGCTGAGTATTTTCTATCAAAATAGTTGTATATTCAGTAATGTTTCTGATCAGGTAAATACATACTAAAGTCAAAAGTATCATGAGTTAAATAAATTACTTGTTTTGATTATAAATAGAATACAACAAAATTACATATAAAATGTCTAAAGTATTGAAAAACAAAATTTTAACATATGTAATATTTCCTTTTGTTATAACACTTAAAAATCATCAATTTTATGTGCGCTACAATTTATCCCATTGAGACTAACTGTACATTCATAAGCTGCTTTTACTTATAAGTTTAACAGAGTCTGAATTTATTCATTAATATATTAAAACATACTTAACAATTTGAAACTGACCAAAAAGACTCATTTATCGAAAAAAAAAATGAAGACGACTTAACCCAAACATCTATAGTTGCTAACAGAAGATTGTCTTTCCTTCAAAACTATCATCAATCTATGTTTAGATGTTTGTCTCTTTAATAATACTTAGGGAGCTATTTTAATTACAGCATTCAGATTTTTTTTCAATTTAAAGAAAAAAGATATTGTATTTTACTTTTAAATGTTGATAATTGTATAATTTTTCTGATGTTCAGAAAAATATGTATAAAACTTTAATGAGAAATTTAAAAGATTTTACATGGGTAGAAAAGTAGTCTAAATTCCTGGATCTTTTCTCTGTAAGGGGCATCACAGCCTTCTTGCACGTGGAAATGTTGGACAACATTACAGTACTGCATTTGGGAGCCATTTTAAACAGCAAAATTGTCAACAAAAAGCATGAAGATGCAAAAACATGGCACAAAACGAACCATGAAAGGATACTTGTTTATCGTATGGAAGATAAAGCGAGAAGGCAGAGTCTCCTTCTATTACCTCAGCTGGGAATGTGTGTTGACAGTGATCTAACATTTTCACCACTCTGCTCATGTCTGCAAATAACTGCAAAAGTGCCACAAGTATAGATTTTTAGATTACAAATTAATTTTAGAAGAGTAGGCAAGTTCACAAATATGAAATCTTCAAATAATGAGGACTGACTATGTGTGTGTGTATTTTGTGTGTGTGTGTGTGTGTGTGTGTATGGCTAACTAGTACCTAGTGTTTAGTTTCCATCTTTAAAAAAATTCTATAATATACGTAGTCACCTCAAATGTGAATTTTCTGTTTTTGCATGTCAGAAACAAGGGAAAACAGGCAAGTTTATAGGGTTCTAGTAAATATTTATATTTTAATTTTTATAAAGGGAAAAACAAAACTACATAATTCAAAAGGAGAAACATTTTAGTGATCAACAATTGTACCCATTAACTGAATATCATACTTGTATACTATCAAATATAGACCTCATTACAATATTTGTGTAGTTTCTTTCCCATTAATTAGATTCCTGACAAGATAATCAGTAAACATTACACTCTTTGTAATTATATTTACCATTGTAAACATGATACATGGTCAACAAAATGAAAATTCAAATTCAACAGAAAAGTAGTTCAGAATTTAACTTAAATCCTGCTAAAAGTCCAATTTTGAAGGCTTAATATTTATTTTTATCCATCAGAAAATAATATGTATTTTGGATTGTTTTTGATTAAACAAAATTAAGCTGTTTTAAATTCTAAAATACAGCATACATTCATGAAGCTACTTAAGACATGCATTACAATTTAACAAATATATTGTAACAGCTAGGTGCTTTTCCAGTGTTTTTATAAACTTTGCATTTATCTAGTCCCAAGTCCAAGGCTGAAAAGTACAGTATTGCCATGCCCATACAGTCTTACTGATAGGTATGTAGCAACAACTATAATTTTATTTCTTATTATTGTGATTACAAATGAAACTCAACTTTTTTTTACTATTATTATTGATTTTGTGATGTGTACGATTCAAGTCTTTTCCCCATCTTTTCATTTCTTATTTATTCTGAGTTATTCTCTATATATTCTGGATTCAAGACATTCAACAGTTTTATGACTTGTAAGTACCTTCTCTCATTCACTTTTTAAAGCTATTGTTTGAGGAAATAGAGTTCTTATTTTGATAGAATTAAATTTATAAACCATATCTTTGTGGACAGTGTCTTTTGTCTTCTATATAAGAGATATTTACCTTCTCAAGATCTTGATGATATTTCTATAATTCTTTCCTGGAAATGTACTGTTTTACCTATCATAATATATCTAATATTCACTGAAAATTGAGTTTGTTATATTATGGTGTGAGGTACAGACTAAAATTCATTTTTTTCAGATGTAGGCAAATTTGTCTTGGCACCATTTATTGAAAATATTCTCATATCCATCCAATTTTTTACATATATCTGACATTTTTGAAATGTCTGCTATTCATGTCTACGTGAATTTTTTCCTTAAATCTCTAAACTATTTTATCTTCCTATTTGTGTATTACTTCATTATTACTACAATACTTGCAAAGTTTAGATTTATGAGAAGTTCAGATATCTTTATGGACAAAATTTCTACCATGCACTTCTTTTATCTTTAATAGAGTTTCTAAAATTTTTGCTATTCTTATTCATATGCCTATCCATCTAATTTAATTTCATTTTACAGTTTTGTTATGTTTTTAATCGATACATTATAATTGTATATATAATAGTCTAAGATGTATTGTTATGATACATGTAACATTCTGGAATGGTGAATCAGGCTAACATAGCCAGCACCTTAACAGACTTATCATTTATTTGTGTGTGAAAATACTTGAAATCTACTCTTACAGCGATTTTGAAGTATACAATACATTATTATTGACTACAGTCATTATGCTGTGCAATAGATCACTAGAATGTATTCCTCCTAACTGAAACATTGTACCCTTTTGATTAATAATACCTTTTTTTTTTTTTTGCATATTGCTGTACCTCATTAGCCTTTTGTAATGACCATTTTACTCTCTACTTCTATGAGTTTTACTTTGTTGGATTCCACATATAAGTGAGATCATGCAATATTTGTCTTTCTGTGTGTGGGTTATTTAACTTAGCATAATATTTTCTAGATTCATCTATGTTGTAGAAAATGACAGAATTTTCTTCTTTTTTAAGGCTGAAAGTATTGCATTGTGGGTATACCACACTTTTGGAAATTCATTCATCTGTTCCCTTAGGCTATCTCTATATCTTGACTACTATGAATAATGCTGCAATTAACACAACAGTGCAGAAATCTCTTTAACATACTGATTAAATTTCTGTTGGCTACTCAAAAGTAGGAATGTTGGGTTACATGGTAATCTGGTATTTAGTTTTTTTAATAACCTCTATACTGTTTTCCAAAATGGCTGTGTTACATTACATTCTCACCAACAACACATAAGGGTTTTCTTTTCTCTACATTCTAGCCTATACATTATTTATCATCTTTTTTATCATAGCTATTCTAAACATGAAGTGATAGCTCACTATGGTTTTAATTTGTATTTTTAAATTATTAGTGATATTGAATACTTTTTCCATTTATCGGTTGTCTATTTGGGTGTTTTCTTTTAAGTATTCAGGTCTTTTGCCCACTCTGAATAAGGCTATTTGTTTTCTTGTAATTGAGTAGTTTCTGTTCTTTATGTATTTTAGATATTAACCCCTGACAAGATATATGGTTTGTAAATTTTTTTTTTTTTTCAAATCTATGGGTTGTCTGTTCACTCTGTTAATTGTTTTCTTTGCTATGCAGAACCTTTTTAACTTGATGTAATCCCAATTGTCCATTTTTGCTTTTATGACCTACGTGTTTGGAGTCATATTTGGGAAATTATTGCCTAGACCAATGTCATAGAGCTGCTCTCTTATATTTTCTTCCAGTCATTTGACAGTTTTAAGGCTTAAAAGATTTATAGTGTCTCCAAGTAAACTTGGAGGCCATAAGGAATGCAACTCCTAGGCCAGTCCTAGTGCTTAACTAGGCCCAGAGACAGTGGATTAGAGAGGCATGTGACCTCCTGAGACATCAGCTGGGATGGTTAAGCAATTACTGGTGTAACCCCTACCCTAACCCCAGGCTTCCCAGCTTATGGCTCCAAAAGAGACCCCTGCCTTCCTCTTAAGGACAAGATACAGGAGGGTCAGAGGGAGCTTGTCTTGCATCTTAGATACCAGCTCAGCCACAGCAGGATAGGGCACCAGTCAGAGTCATAAGGCCATTGTTCCAGACCATAGCTCCTGGATGACATTTCTAAATAGACTCTGAGCTAGAAGACAACCCACTTCCTTAAAAGGAAGAACCCAGTCCTGGCAGCATTCAACACTTGCTAACTAAAGGGTCATTGGGCCCTGAGTGACAAGCAACGATACCCAGGTACTATGTTGAGTAACTTTTGAGAATCGCTGGCTTCAGGTGAGACTCTGCACATTGCCACATGTGGTAACTATGGTGCAAAACTCCTTCTGGTTGAGAAAAGCAGAGGGAAATGTAAAGGGGACTTTGTATTGCACCTTAGGTACAAACGGGACAATAGGAGGTGGAGGTAGAGCACCATGTGGGTTCTTGGGGTCCCATGTTCCAGGACTTCACCCTTGGATGGCATTTCTGGACCTGCCTTGGAACACAGAGGAGCCCACTGCCCTGAAGGGTGAGTGCCAAGCCAGGCAACATTCACTACAAACTGACTTAAGAGTCATTGGACCTTAAGGGAATGTTGGTAGTAGTCTGGCAGTACTCCTCATGGCCTGAGGAGGTGGTGGCTGCAAAGTTAGGTCTCTGCCTTTGGAAAGGTGAGAGAAAAGTCAGAAGGACTCTGTGTTTTGGTTGAGTGCCAGCTCAATGGCAGGACAATGGAACACCAGGTAGACTTCTAATGCTTTTGAAACTAGTCCCTGACTCCTGAATGGCACATCTAGACCCACCTAGGGCCTGGGGGACCTAACACTTTAGGTAGCTCAGAACAGAGAGAGAGAGATTCTGTTTGTTTGGGAGAAAGTAAGGGAGGATAACAAGAATCTCTGCCTGGTAAGCCAGAGAATTCTATCGGATCTTGTCCAAGACCTTCAAGGTGGTACCTCTAGGAGTCTTTAAGAACCACAGTGTTACTGGGCTTGGGGTGTGCCTTAAAGCAGATGTAGCTTAGATCATGACACTTAAGGCCTTTCAAATGTCGGGAGAGCCTACCCAAGAAGGAATGGATACAAACAGGCCCAGACAGTGAAAACTATAATAAATAATTAACTCTTCAATGCCTAGACACCAAAGAAAATCTGCTAGTAGCATCACCACCCAGGAAAACATAACCTCACCAAATCAACTAAATAAGGCACCAGGGACCAATTCTGGAGAAACAGAGATATGTGACCTTTCAGACAGGGAATTCAAAATAGCTGTTTTGAGGATACTCAAAAGAAGTTTGAGATAACATAGAGAAGAAATTCAGAATTCTATCAGATAAATTTAACAAAAAGATTGAAATAATTTTAAAAAGGCAGAAATTCTGGAGCTGAAAAATGCAATTGGCATACTGAAGAATGTGTCTGAGTCCTTTAACAGCAGAATTTATCAAGAAGAAGAAAGAATCAATGAGCTTGAAGACAAGCTATTTGAAAATATACGGTCAGAGGAAACGAAAGAAGAATAAAAAACAATGAAGCACAAGTGTATGATCAAGAAAATAGCCTGAAAGGGGCAAATCTAATAGTTAGTGGTCTTAAAGAGGAGGTAGAGAAAGAAAGAGGAGAGAAAAGTTAGAGAGCTTCCCAAGCCTAGAGAAAGATAATATGCAAGTACAGCAAAGTTATAGAACACAAGAAGATTTAACCAAACGAAGACTACTTGAAGGCATTTAATGATCAAACTTCCAAAGATCAAGGATATAGAAAGAGGATCCTAAAAGTAGCAAGAAAAACAACAACAACAATGGAGCTCCAGTACCTCTGGCAGCAGACTTTTCAGTAGACACCTTACAGGCTAGGAGAGTATGGCATGACATATTTAAAGTGCTGAAGGAAAAAAGCTTTTGCCATAGAATGGAATATCTGGTGAAAATATCCTTAAACATGAAGGAGAAGTAAATGCTTTTCAAGACAAATGAAAGCGGAAGGACTTCATCAACATCAGACCTGTCCTAAAAGAAATGCTAAAGAGAGTACTTCAGTCAGAAAGAAAAAAAATTAATGAGCAATAAGTAATCCCCTGAAGACACAAAACTAACTGGCAATAGTAAGTATACAGAGAAACAAAGAATATTATAATACTGTAACATTGGTGTGTAAACTACTCTTATCCTAAGTAGAAAGACTAAGTGATGAACCAATCAAAAAAATAACCACAACAACTTCTCAAGTCATAGACAATACAATAATATATAAATAGAAACAACAAAAAGTTTAGAAGTGGGGGCATGGAGTTTTTATTAGTTTTATTTTTGCTTGTTTGTTCATTTATGCAAACAGTGTTAAGTTGTTATGAGGTTAAAATAATGTGTTAGAAGATAATATTTGCAAGCCTCATGGTAACCTCACACCAAAAAACATGCAGTGGATACACCAAAAAACAAAACTCAATAATCTAAATTATATCACCAGAGAAAATCACCTTCACTCAAGGAAGAGAGGGAGGAAAGAAAGAAAGAAGGAAGAGAAAGCCACAAAACAACCAGCAAACAAATAAAATGATGTTAAAAAGCAGTAAGTCCTTACTTATGAATAATTAAATGTAAGTGGACTAAACTCTCCAATCAAAAGACATAGAATGGGTGAATGAATTAAAAAACAGGACCCATTGATCTGTTGCCTACAAGAAACACACTTCACATACAAAGACACACATAATCAGAAAATAAAGGGATGGTAAAAGATATTTCATGCCAATGGAAACCAAAGAAGAGCAGGAGTAGCTATATTTATATCAGACAAAATAGATTTGAAGACAAAGACTATAATGATGAAGGAGGTCATTATATAATTATAAAAGGGTCAATTCAGCAAGAGAATGTACCAATTTAAATACATAAGCATCCAACCCTGCAGCACCCAGATATACAAAGGAAATATTATTAGAGATAAAGACCCAGATAGGCCCCAATACAATAATAACTGGAGACTTCAACACGCCATGTTCAGCGTTGGACAGATCTTCTAGACAGAAAATTAACAAAGAAACACCAGACTTAATCTGCACTATAGACCAAATGGATCTAATAGATAAAGAACATTTCATCAAAGAGCTGCAGAATACACATTCGTTTCCTCAGCATACAAATTATCCTCAAGGGTAGACCATATGTTAGGTCACAAAAGAAGTATTGAAACATTCAAGAAGTTGAAATAATATCAAGCATCTTCTGTGACCACAGTGAAATAAAACTAGAAATCAATAAGAATAATTGTGGAAACTATAAAATTAAATACAAATTAAACAATATGCTCCTGAATAACCATTGAGTCAATAAAAAATAGGAAGAAAATTGCAAAATTTCTTGAAACAAATGATAATGGAAACACAACATACCAAAACCTATGGGATATAGCAAAAGAAGTACTAAGGGAGAAGTTTATAGTTATAAGTGCCAAGATCAAAAAAAGAGGAAAAACTTCATATAAACAATCCAATGATTCATCTTAAAGAACTTGAAAAGCAAAAGCAAACTAAACCCAAAAGTAGAAGAAAAGAAATGGTAAAGATCAGAGCAGAAATAAATGGTATTGAAATGAAGAAAACAATAAAAATATCAGTGAAACAAAACTAAGATAAAAGAATCTCCAAATGAATAAAATAAAAAAAGAAAAAGGAGACATTACAACTGATAATGCAGAAATGCAAAAGGATCATTAGTGGCTACTATGAGTAACTATATGCCAATACATTTGAAAACCTAAAAGAAACAGACAAATTTCTAGACACATAAAACCTACCAGTATTGAACCAGGAAAAATCCAAAACCTGAACAGACCAATAACAAGAAACAAGCTCTAATAAAACGTCTCCCAGTAAACAAAAGTCCAGGAAATGATGGTTTCACTGCTGAATTCTACTAAACATTTAAAGAAGAACTAATATTAATCCTGCTCAAACTATTTCAAAAACTAGAGGAGTAGGAAATACTTCCAGGCCAATGTTACTTTGCTACCAAAACCAGACAAGGACACATTAAAACAAACAAACAAAAACAAAACAAAACAAAACAAAACTATAGGCTGGTATCTCTGATGAATATCAATGTAAAAATCTTTAACAAAATACTATCAACCAGAATTCAACAATGCATTATAAAGATCATCTCTTGGAAGATGCCTAGGATGCAGGATTACCCCTAGGATGCAAGGATAAACATATGCAAATTAATAAATGTGATATGTCACATCAACAGAATGAAGGACAAAAAATACATACTCATTTCGATTGATGCTGAAAAAGCATTTGAGAAAATTCAACATCTCTTCATAATAAAACCCTGCAAAAACTGGTTATAGAAGGAACATACCTCAACATAATAAAAGTCATATATGATAGACCCACATCTAGAATCATACTGAATGGGAAAAAACTGAAAGCCTTTCTTCTAAGATAAGGAATACAACAAGGATGCCCACTCTCACCCCTGTTATTTAAAAGAGTAGGGGAAGTCATACCTAGAACAATCAGACAAGAGAAAGACGTAAAGGGCATCCAAATTGGAAAGGAAGAAGTCAAATTATCCTTGTTTTCATATGATGTGATCTTATATTTTAAAAAACTTAAACACTCCATAAGAACACTATTAGAACTGATAAACAAATAGAGTGAAGTTGCAGAATTCAAAATCAACATACAAAATTAGTATCATTTGTATACACTAACAGTGAATAATGTCAAAAAGAAATGTAAAAATCCCATTTACAGTAGCAATGTGTAAAATTAAATACCTAGGAATTAACTTTACCAGAGGGGAATGATCTCTGTAACAGAAACTATAAAATACTCATGACAGAAATTGAGAGGTCACCAAAAAGTGGAAAAGAAAATTACATGTTTGTGGATTAGAAGACTGAATATTGTTAAAATGTCCATACTACACAAAGCAATCTACATATTTAATGCAATCTTTATCAAATATCAGTGACATTTTTCACAGGAATAGAAAAAAAAAAATCCTAAAATGTATATGGAACCACAAAAGGCCAACAATAGCTAAAGCTATCCTAAGCAAAAAGAACTGGAGGAATCTCCTTACCTGACTTCAAATTATACTACAGAGCTGTAGTAATCAAAACAGCATAAACTGGCATAAAACAGATACCTCGACCAATGAAACAGAATAGAGAACAGAGAGACAAATCCATACACCTACAGTGAACTCATTTTCAACAAAAATGCCAAGAACATGCACTGGGGAAAATGCAGTCTTTTCAATAAATGGTGCTGGGAAAACTGAATATCCATAGGCAGAAGAATAAAACTAGACATCTATTAGCACACACAAAAATCATAAAAATGGATTAGAGGCCTAAATTTAAGACCTCAAGCTATGAACTACTACAAGAAAACATTGAGGGAAATCTCCAGGACATTGGTCTTGGCAAATATTTATTAAGTGATACCCAAAAGCACAGACAATCAAAGCAAAAATGGACAAATGGGATCACATCAAGTTAAAAAGCTGCACAGCCAATAAAACAAACAACAAAGTGAAGAAACAACCCACAGAATATGAAAAAAAAAATTGAAAGCTATCTTTCTGATAAGGGAAGAATAAGCAGAATATATAAGGGGGCTTAACCAACTCTATAGGAGAAAATATGATTGATCAAAAAAATGGGCAAAAGATTTGAATAGACGTTTCTCAGAAGAAGACATACAAATGGCAAACAGGCATATTAAAAGGTGCTCAACATCGTTAGTCATCAGATAAACACAAATCAAAACTACAATGAAATATCATCTCACCACGGTTAAAATAGCTTATTTTCAAAAGACAGGCAATAACATGTTCTTGAGGATTTGGAGAAAAAGGAACTCTGGGACATTGTTGGAGGAAATGCAAATTAGTGCAACCACTATAGAGAATAGTTTGGAGGTTCCTCAGAAAATTGAACATAGAGCTACCATATGATCCAGCAATCCCACTGCTGAGTATATACTCAAAAAAATAAAATAAAATAAATAAATAAAAAAGGAAATTAGTGTAATGAAGAGACGTTTGCATTCCTATGTTTGTTTCTGTACTAAGCACAATATCTAAGATTTAAAAGGAACCTACGTTTCCACCAACAGATAAATGGATAAAGAAAATGTGGTATGTATACACAGTGGAGTACTATTCAACCAGTAAAAAGAATTATTTTTATTTTCTTGGCTACATAGTACTCTATTGTGTATATGTACCACATTTATAACAATTTAATCTTATTATAAGATTATAATATTATAACTGCGATGAGATGATATCATTGTAGTTTTGATTTGCATTTCTCTGATGATCAATATTATAAGATTAAATTATTATAAGATGAACACCCTCGTAACTTGTAATTCCTGCCATTTTCAAAATCATGGATGAAACTGGGGCTCATGTTAAGTGAAATAAGCCAGGCACGGAAAGACAAAATCACATGTTCTCACTTATTTGTGGGATCTGAAAACCAAAACAATTGAAGTTATGGACACAGAGAGTAGCAGGATGTTTACCAGAGGTTTGGAAGTGTAGCTGCGGGT